>NC_092152.1:74263309-74405809 GCF_045791955.1 Oncorhynchus clarkii lewisi | reverse complement strand
GTCGTGGTGGGCCTGTTGTAGAGACAGACAGACAGTGTGCTCTGGGAACAGTGAGTCGTGGTGGGCCTGTTGTAGAGACAGACAGACAGTGTGCTCAGGGAACAGTGAGTCGTGGTGGGCCTGTTGTAGAGACAGACAGACAGTGTGCTCTGGGAAGAGTGAGTCGTGGTGGGCCTGTTGTAGAGACAGACAGACAGTGTGCTCAGGGAACAGTGAGTCGTGGTGGGCCTGTTGTAGAGACAGACAGTGTGTTCAGGGAACAGTGTGTCATGGCGGGCCTGTTGTAGAGACAGACAGACAGACAGACAGACAGACAGACAGACAGACAGACAGACAGTGTGCTCTGGAAACAGTGAGTCGTGGTGGGCCTGTTGTAGAGACAGACAGTGTGTTCAGGGAACAGTGTGTCATGGCGGGCCTGTTGTAGAGACAGACAGACAGACAGACAGACAGACAGACAGACAGACAGACAGACAGACAGACAGACAGACAGACAGACAGACAGACAGACAGACAGTGTGCTCTGGGAACAGTGAGTCGTGGTGGGCCTGTTGTAGAGACAGACAGTGTGTTCAGGGAACAGTGTGTCATGGCGGGCCTGTTGTAGAGACAGACCGACAGACAGACAGACAGACAGACAGACAGACAGAGAGACAGACAGTGTGCTCTGGGAACAGTGAGTCGTGGGGGGCCTGTTGTATAGACAGACAGACAGACAGTGTGCTCTGGGAACAGTGAGACTTGGTGGGCCTGTTGTAGAGACAGACAGACAGTGTGCTCAGGGAACAGTGAGTCGTGGTGGGCCTGTTGTAGAGACAGACAGTGTGCTCAGGGAACAGTGAGTCATGGTGGGTCTGTTGTACAGACAGACAGACAGACAGACAGACAGACAGACAGACAGACAGTGTGCTCTGGGAACTGTGAGACATAGTGTGCCTGTTGTAGAGACAGACAGACAGTGTGCTCTGGGAACAGTGAGTCGTGGTGGGCCTGTTGTAGAGACAGACAGACAGTGTGCTCAGGGAACAGTGAGTCGTGGTGGGCCTGTTGTAGAGACAGACAGACAGTGTGCTCTGGGAACAGTGAGTCGTGGTGGGCCTGTTGTAGAGACAGACAGACAGTGTGCTCAGGGAACAGTGAGTCGTGGTGGGCCTGTTGTAGAGACAGACAGACAGTGTGCTCTGGGAAGAGTGAGTCGTGGTGGGCCTGTTGTAGAGACAGACAGACAGTGTGCTCAGGGAACAGTGAGTCGTGGTGGGCCTGTTGTAGAGACAGACAGTGTGTTCAGGGAACAGTGTGTCATGGCGGGCCTGTTGTAGAGACAGACAGACAGACAGACAGACAGACAGACAGACAGACAGACAGACAGACAGTGTGCTCTGGGAACAGTGAGTCGTGGTGGGCCTGTTGTAGAGACAGACAGTGTGTTCAGGGAACAGTGTGTCATGGCGGGCCTGTTGTAGAGACAGACCGACAGACAGACAGACAGACAGACAGACAGACAGACAGACAGTGTGCTCTGGGAACAGTGAGTCGTGGTGGGCCTGTTGTATAGACAGACAGACAGACAGTGTGCTCTGGGAACAGTGAGACATGGTGGGCCTGTTGTAGAGACAGACAGACAGTGTGCTCAGGGAACAGTGAGTCGTGGTGGGCCTGTTGTAGAGACAGACAGTGTGTTCAGGGAACAGTGTGTCATGGCGGGCCTGTTGTACAGACAGACAGACAGACAGACAGACAGACAGACAGACAGACAGACAGACAGACAGACAGACAGTGTGCTCTGGGAACAGTGAGTCGTGGTGGTCCTGTTGTAGAGACAGACAGTGTGCTCAGGGAACAGTGAGTCATGGTGGGTCTGTTGTACAGACAGACAGACAGACAGACAGACAGACAGACAGACAGACAGACAGACAGTGTGCTCTGGGAACTGTGAGACATAGTGTGCCTGTTGTAGAGACAGACAGACAGTGTGCTCTGGGAACAGTGAGTCGTGGTGGGCCTGTTGTAGAGACAGACAGACAGTGTGCTCTGGGAACAGTGAGTCGTGGTGGGCCTGTTGTAGAGACAGACAGACAGTGTGCTCAGGGAACAGTGAGTCGTGGTGGGCCTGTTGTAGAGACAGACAGTGTGTTCAGGGAACAGTGTGTCATGGCGGGCCTGTTGTAGAGACAGACAGACAGACAGACAGACAGACAGACAGACAGACAGACAGACAGACAGACAGACAGACAGACAGTGTGCTCTGGGAACAGTGAGTCGTGGTGGGCCTGTTGTAGAGACAGACAGTGTGTTCAGGGAACAGTGTGTCATGGCGGGCCTGTTGTAGAGACTGACCGACAGACAGACAGACAGACAGACAGACAGACAGACAGACAGACAGACAGACAGTGTGCTCTGGGAACAGTGAGTCGTGGTGGGCCTGTTGTAGAGACAGACAGACAGACAGTGTGCTTTGGGAACAGTGAGACATGGTGGGCCTGTTGTAGAGACAGACAGACAGTGTGCTCAGGGAACAGTGAGTCGTGGTGGGCCTGTTGTAGAGACAGACAGTGTGCTCAGGGAACAGTGAGTTATGGTGGGTCTGTTGTACAGACAGACAGACAGACAGACAGACAGACAGACAGACAGACAGTGTGCTCTGGGAACAGTGAGTCGTGGTGGGCCTGTTGTAGAGACAGACAGACAGTGTGCTCTGGGAACAGTGAGTCGTGGTGGGCCTGTTGTAGAGACAGACAGACAGTGTGCTCAGGGAACAGTGAGTCGTGGTGGGCCTGTTGTAGAGACAGACAGACAGTGTGCTCTGGGAACAGTGAGTCGTGGTGGGCCTGTTGTAGAGACAGACAGACAGTGTGCTCAGGGAACAGTGAGTCGTGGTGGGCCTGTTGTAGAGACAGACAGACAGTGTGCTCTGGGAACAGTGAGTCGTGGTGGGCCTGTTGTAGAGACAGACAGACAGTGTGCTCTGGGAACAGTGTGTCATGGCGGGCCTGTTGTAGAGACAGACAGACAGACAGACAGACAGACAGACAGACAGACAGACAGTGTGCTCTGGGAACAGTGAGTCGTGGTGGCCCTGTTGTAGCGACAGACAGACAGTGTCCCCTGGAACAGTGAGTCGTGGTGGGCCTTTTTGTAGAGATAGACAAAGGCAGAGTCACCTGTAGAGTGTTTTTGAGGACGGGGGAGCAGGTAAGAACAGGTGTTCTCCCTCTCAGGTCTCAGGTCACATCTTAACCACCCTGGGAGCCATTAGGCCTACCATACACAGCCTGCTGCTGGGCTGGCAGAGCAGAGGGTGCATTGGAGAGTATCTCAGAGGAATGGCCCATTCTTTCGCTTGGGATGTGTGGATGTGTGAACGCAGAAGAAGACACACACAGAATATGCACACACACACACACATTTGCTCACACACTGCCTTGAATAATGTGGGTAGAGGATATAGTTTGTTTGTTCCTCCTAGGAACAGTTGGCAGATAGGACTTAGTAGCTAGATGATTGAGGTATTATGTTATTTTATAATGCGTGGACATATGCCCTGGTTTCATGTGTCATTCAATGTCTCTGTTTATTCATTTCATCCAACACAATGGGACATAAGTCCATACTATAAACATGACTAATTCATAGACTAACACCTGGCACTGAAAGTGTAATAAAACACTGGATGGAATTGAAAACAAAGCTTTTCACCCATACAGTTGGTAGTGATGTCTAGAGCACTACTACTGATTGTTGAGCGTATTGTTAAGCATGAATGCAGTTTAATATAGTCTCTATCTGAAGTAGACACTATGTAGTCATTGTCCATCAGTTTAATATAGTCTCTATCTGAAGTAGACACTATGTAGTCATTGTCCATCTTTGTTCACGTTGACCAATGGTGTTTGCCATGGCTACGACATAGTCATTATTTATTTGTCCTGTCACTCGTTTCTTTAAGCATGTCGAGCATTTTCCAAACATTTCCCTCCTCTCGGTTGAATATGCCGGTCCTTCCCAATAAATGGACACCACCTGTTTCAACGGTCAATGTCATGTTAGGTTCAAGCGGGGTCTCGTTTGATTGGCCACATCGAAAGGGTTGGAACACGCCGGTCGGCTGCTTCGTTTGGCCCCATGGACCCAGTGGTAACTTTAAAAATGTTTCAGGAAGTTTGGTTCACCCTTTACGGCCTAGGACATTTCCTAGTACAGGAGTTAAGCACTCAGGACAGGAAACCATTTGCTGTGGCTGTAAGATCTCTTTAATGACTCTCTAACTAGAAACAGGCTGGCCTAATTCAGTGCCTGGAGCCAGCAGGAATGGCCTTGCATCCAGACCCCGTTAGAATATTTACTGCTTCTTCGATGGGAGTCTTTTTGACACCGCTGCAATAAAGTTTACAAGGAACCTCTTTTAGCCTGATACAAGGCAAAGTGTGGTCAAGAAGTTAAAGAAGAAAAAAACATGGATGAAGGATGAAAAACACTGTTGACCGTTACTGTTTTGGTTTGCTTTTATTTATGTGGATTAAAAGGCCGGAGCAGAACAGAGGACTGACAGAACAGAGGACTGCTGCTACCAGGGTTTTTCATTAGCTTTGCCACCCATTCAATCACCTCAGAACGCCATAGGTTGATGGCCAGATTCATTTGTCTGACTCTGCTGTAATTCACCATGCAGCGGTAGGAGTGGTAATTATACAGAATTGAACAGGCTTCGTTTTAATTTATGTGAAAGGGTCAATGGGGCAGGTTGCCTAGTGGTTAGAGTGTTGGGCTAGTAACCAGAAGGTTGTTGGATCAAATCCCCGAGCTGACAAGGTAAAAATCTGTTGTTCTGCCCCTGAGCAAGGCAGGGGAAGAACTGTTCCTCGGGCTCCGAAGTCATGGATGTCAATTAAGGCAGCCCCCCACACCTCTCTGATTCAGAGGGATTGGGTTAAATGTGGAAAACACATTTTTAGTTGAATTGATTCCGTTGGACAACTGACTAGGTATCCCCCTTTCCCAATGATGTCCTTTATAAAGCTGCTGAGGCAAACATACTGATTGATGCCCTTTAAGGTTATCCTAACTGGTGTCATCTGTTGTTATACTGGAGATCAAAGCTTTTTCATAGTCATACCATAGGAGCTACCATGTACAAACGTGCAGGTAAAACAACACATTTCACTGCACCTATCCGATGTACTGTATGTGGTAATAAACATATAAATACACAGTACCAGTCAAAAGTTTGGACACAACTACTGATTCCATGCTTCACGGTGGGAACCACGCATGTGGAGATCTTCCATTCACCTACTCTGCGTCTCACAAAAATTTGGACTCATCAGACGAAAGGACAGATTTCCACCCGTCTAATGTCCATTGCTCGTGTTTCTTGGCCCAATCAAGTCTCTTCTTCTTATTGGTGTCCTTTGTTAGTGGTTTCTTTGCAGCAATTCGACCACGAAGGCCTGCTTCACACAGTCTCCTCCGAACAGTTGATGTTGAGATGTGTCTGTTACTTGAACTCTGTGAAGCATTTATTTGGGCATCAAGGCAAAAGGGTGGCTACTTTGAAGAATCTCAAATATATCAAATATATTTTGATTTGTTTAGCACTTTTTTGGTTACTACATGATTCCTTATGTGTTATTTCATAGTTTTGATGTCTTCACTATTATTCTACAATCTAGACAATCGTAAAAATTAAGAAAAACCCTTGAATGAGTAGGTGTGTCCAAACTTTTGACTGGTACTGTATGTATATATATTTATATATATTAGGTGTGTGTGCCGCATGTTTTTGGGGAAATAAGCGTTTGTGTGTGTGTGTGTGTGTGTGTGTGTGTGTGTGTGTGTGTGTGTGTGTGTGTGCCTGCCTGCCTTTATTTGTGCGCACCAAGTGTGTGTGTGCCATGTGTGTGCGTGTTCATATGTGTGGCGTTTGAATACTCCTGCTGATAGGGGAAATGAGCTCAGACCACCAGTGGTGACCAGTGTGTGTGTGTGTGTGTGTGTGTGTGTGTGTGTGTGTGTGTGTGTGTGTGTGTGTGTGTGTGTGTGTGTGTGTGTGTGTGTGTGTGTGTGTGTGTGTGTGTGTGTGTGGTGTGTGTGTGTGTGTGTGTGTGTGTGCCTGCCTGCTTGCCTGCATATGTGCGCACCATGTGTGTGTGTGTTCATATGTCTGGTGTTTGAATACTCCTGCTGATTGGGGAAATGAGCTGAGACCACCAGAGGTGACCAGTGCGTGTGTGTGTGTTTCTGTGTGTGTGTGTGTGTGTGTGTGTGTGTGTGTGTGTGTGTGTGTGTGTGTGTGTGTGTGTGTGTGTGTGGACCAGCCGTGACCAACCCAGTGACTGACTGACAGACTTCTCCCCCCTCCTCTCTCTCACCCGCCACCCCATCTCTCTTTAATAAGCCCAGGTTGTCTTTTTTCTAAAGTGCCACCCTGTCTGGTCAAACTGACACACTTCAATTTCACTGCATTTTCCCTTTTCTCTTTCTTCCTCTGTGGATTTAAACAAATGCAGTCAAAGCCAATTAGCTGGGAGTGAGAACAGCACAGGAGAGGCCCTGGTAATAGTAACTTTGTTCAGCTGGTTCCTGCTGTGACCAGTCCTCATTTAAATGAGCCGCTTGATAACCCTCAGAAATATGATCCCACAGAGAGGAAAGGGAGGGAAGAGAGGGAAGGGGAGGATGGAGAGAGAGAGAGAGAGGAGAGAGCGGTAGGGAGTGAGAGCAAGGGAGAGACATAGGGAGGGAGAGAAAGTGGGGTAGGGAGAGAGGGAGGGAGGGCGAGAGTGAGAGATAGTGAGAAAGGGGGAGAGGTGCAGTCAGCGAAATAGTGGAATGAGAGAGGGGGAGGAATAAAGGGGAGAGAGGGAGAGAGAGTGGAGGTCCCCCAACTGCTGCCACCAGGCTCCAGCCCCAGAGGAGAACCATTTAACAGCCCCTTTCCTCTCTGTGTCAGGGGCCGCTGGGACTGGGACAGGCTAGGGAGGATTAGGAGGGGCAGTCAGGTTCCTTAAATACAATGTAATAGTAGTCATTTGTCAGGTGAAGCAGTAGTAAAGTAGTAATAACATGAGTAGCAGGAGGGATATTGAATTACTCTTTACTTCACACCTCGACTTGTTCTACTGACTTTAGTACAACTTGAATCATCAGAGCCCATAGGCCAAATCCCTGTTAGCTGGCAAGTCAACTTTGAAGTGTTCTTATCATGGATTCTGAGCCTCCACCCAGACAGAGACAGAGCTGAAATCAGTGTTCAAATGTATTATCAAGATCATTACTTGTGAGGTAGTGGAACTATTGACAAGAGTCTAGAGAATAGACAATGGGCCATGAGAATATTATGATCATTACTGACTCACTCACTGCTATGCAGAGACAATAATAACATTCCCTTTATGAGATTCTGTAGTCCAGGCAATCTCCAACACTAAACATCTTCAATCAACTTCTCCTTAACCACTGGTTAGAGATATTCTCTCTCTACCTCTGTCGGATGAGTTTGAAGGGCATCATCAAGAGATAAAACGAGTGTGGGAAAAAATTGAATTGTTCCCTTCATCTCATTAATGAAAAAAAAACAGAACAACTAGGAGATCATTTTCCACCCTGCAGTTAACCAGCATCTGTAAAAAAGGGACAAATTAAGTGATTCTCTGAAATATGTAAAGCTTCTGTTGTGGAGGGGAGAGGAGAGGGAAGGATGTGGGAAGCTGTTTGATCTGGTGGTTAGGGGGGATCGAGGGAGAGGCTGGAACCGGGAGTGAAGGGGGGAGCGAGAGAGAAAGGGGGAGAGATAAAGGAGAGAGAGTGAGAGAGAGAGTAAAAGGGGGAGACGGGGAGGGAGAGGCTTTGCTGGGGAGTGAAGTTTGGGAGTGAAACGCAGAGCAGAGTAGAGCAGCTCTTTGATCCAGTCTCCAGTGTTGTCTCACAGCTGATCTTAGAGGTCTACTGGAGTATTGCTCCGCAGCAGATGGCCCTTTTGTTGCCGCAAAATAAAAATCCAATAAAAATGGTAATTATATTAAACGCGGGACATAGTTGACAGGCTACGCAAAGGGGCTGCTTTTGGTCTCTTGAGTTGGCCCTGAGAATGACAAATACCGCCACTTATGAGGTTTAGTCCCATACACACCCCCTAGCCTCTCTGCCACCTCCCTAACTATATAATTAGTGCATCAAATATAGGAAGAATGCAGAACAAATAACCGCTGTTCTCTCCCCATGCGGTAGATATTGTCCAACGTCTCAGACACTATGACAAGGAGAAGTAAGTTAATATGGCCAGAGAATAATGTTGTGGTTTTACTTAGATTTGCAGACAGATAATAGTACTAATCAGCATATATCACATTTTCTACAGCTCAAATAGACAATGGAATACTTTTATTTAGTTTTAGTTTTTATTTGCTTATAGGAAAATATACATTATCTTTCCCCATTGATTCTGAATGTGAGCTGAATACCTCTCCTCCGTTCCAGACAGAGATAGACAATCAGACATGGAGAGAGCTTGTTGGTGGCTTGACAGGCAGTTAATGGCCCGGGAGGCATGTGGATGGGATATCTCTGAGATTCCACAGGTCTTCCTTCCCCCTGTTACACCAATCCTCTCCCTGAGACTAGCCCCTGTCTCCCATGTCGTTGATGGCACTTTTAGTGACATGATTGACAGTGCAATGACAAACAATAAATACAGGGAGACAATGTGCTAACAGCAGATGAACAATGGCTTGTCAGTCATGACGTGGTTGAGATACATTTTAATTTTCTCTTTTGTACAACAAAGAGAGAAGGGAAAAAAACGTGGCTTTTGGCTCCAGGGTTTTGAATACAACACAAGCCTGGGTGAGAAGCTGAAGAAGTGTGGTTAAAATATGTGTTTGGAAGCGAGAGGCAGGAGTCACAGGCCATGCATGACACTGGTACATTAATAACACATTTTAGGGTAAGGTGTGTGCGTGCGTGCGTGCGTGCGTGCGTGTGTGTGTGTGTGTGTGTGTGTGTGTGTGTGTGTGTGTGTGTGTGTGTGTGTGTGTGTGTATAAAGGCCTTTGTGGTTAGGGGGCCACACTTAAAGAGCCTCGCTGTTTTGGCTCTCCTTACATGCTCAAATCTCACAGCAGCAGATCCAGTTATGTGCCTATGTATGAGTTGAGGGGCCTAAATGTAGCGCAAATGGCCCTCAGACTCCCAGCCAGACCAGGCCAGACACCACCGCTTCACCACCCAAACTTTACTTTACAGTCTGCTGCTCCATAGGAACCCACAGAGGCCAGGGAGAGAGATCCTGTAGTGCCCCCTCCTCCACTAGCAGCCTGCCTGGCTGTCTCACTCTCCGTCCAAGGAACCCCAGTGGATACAGAGCACATGGAGCACAACGTCCTCCTGATTTATGCATGGTTTTTATTTGACATCGTTGTCAAACTTGATTACAATTATGTATATCAGCAGGCCTTATTGTTGCTGTTGTTGCTGAGTGCATTAATCAGATTAGTGCTGTATGGTGGAACAGCGGACACAGCTGTTTGAGAGGCTACAGGCGTCTGTTTGGAGATGGCCAATAAAAACTCAGCTGGTCTGAGAACGAATGACGAGGAGGACGAATTGTTTTAGTGGCGCAGCTCGGCTCTGTGTAGTTCAGTGGAGAGGCAGGAAGAGAGCCCGGATAAGGCCTTGCATCTGTGCACCAGTGTTTATTTTCCTCCCTGACTGCAGAGGAATCAAAGAGAAGGTGACGTTGAATTAAAACCCTCCTTATAATCAATAATCATCTTGACCTTCAATTAGGAATTCAAATATTGAAACTAAGGCCCAGGAGTAAAGAGTTGAAGTTACTCTGCTTATTCCCTTTTCTCTCTTTGACTTAGTTGTCTTTCCTTCCTTTCCGAGACAAACAAAAGTCCCCCCAAAAAGCATGGACATATGAACAGAAAGTTGTCAGCTTCAGTTGGCTTGGACCCAGGTGGTCACTTATTGAATAAACATGTAGATCTTGGGTTGCAGCTTGTGTTGCTAAATGTGTTAAGGAGTGTGTTGTTCTGACTGACAGGTCATCCTCTGGGAGTTAGCTCCTCTCCCTCTCCATCATCTGTTCCTCTGACAGCCAGTGAAGTAAAGAAAGAAAGAATTCACTTTTAGGTAAAATGCTTACTAACAAAGGATAAACTATACAATTGAAAAAGAAAGTTGCACACTCATCGCTCCATGCTGTGGAAGTATTTGACCAACGTTTTGGATAAGATCGGAGTGTCCTGGCCATCCACACAGGGGAGGACCACAAACCTTGGGTGTATTCAACCAAACGGAACCAAACGGAAGCAAACTGAATGAAACAGGGAGGGACCTACCATCATTTGTCCAATAGAAACTCTTGTTTTCATTGCAAAACGTTTCCTGTTTGGAGTAAACGATTTCAGTTGCAAAACATTTTGGACTAATGATTACACGTTTTACCGCTAACCTCTACCCACAAACCACACACCCTCTGTCACGCCCTGATCTGTTTCACCTGTCTTTGAGCTTGTCTCCACCCCCCTCCAAGTGTCACCCATCTTCCCAATTACCCCTGTGTATTTATACCTGTGTTCTCTGTCTGTTTATTGCCAGTTCGTCTTGTTCGTTCAAGCTATCCAGCGTTTTTCCTGTCAGCTCCTATCGTTTCCCAGCCTCTCTTTCCTCGTCCTCCTGGTTTTTGACCTTTGCCTGTCCAGACCCTGTTCCCGCCCACCTGACCTCTCTGCCTGACCCTGATCCTGCCTGCCGTCCTGTACCTTTGCTCCACCTCTGGATTACTGAACTCTGCCTGTCCCTGACCCTGAGTCCGCCTTCCGTCCTGTACCTTTGCATTACCCTGGATTTTCGACCCATGCCTGCCTTGAGCTGTCTTTGTCTGCCCCTGTTGCCATAATAAACACTGTTACTTCGACAGTCTGCATCTGGGTCTTACCTTGATTCCTGATACCCTCGACCTCTGACCCCTCTCAGAGACAGCCTCTCCTGCTCCTATCACCACCAAGTGCTCCTGATAGGCTCTGCTTATGGCCTCTATGAGGAGGGATTCCTCTACTTTGCAGGGAGGGATTCACATGTAATCCTGCCTCTGTCACACAAGTCTGGCAGATTTGGGTAGTAAACTGACATGCAAACTAGAATCCTCTTCACTAGTAATCTTGGCTGAGAGACTTTGCCCGACAGTCAGTCGGCTGTTGAGCACTGTTCAGCATTGCAATGATCTGCGCTCAACTCAACTTTGTCATGCCAACATCATGTATAGTTTAGTGCATTTTATTTAGCAGGCCCCAATACAGGCCCTGTCAGCAACAGCTGGTCTCATCTCCCCTCTGATCTCCCCTCATCTACCCCTGTGTGTGTGAGGCGTCCGGCCTGTCAGCTAACATGATGTATGGATGATGTATGGATCACCATTACATCAACCTGATGCTGTACATCTAGAATGTGATTATTTAACACACTAGAGAAGCATTGAGAGGGCTGAGGCCTGGCCCACTGGTCAGCTAACTAACCCCTGGTGGTCGCAGGGCTGCAGCTCCTAGGCCTCACACTCTGACCCCTGGTTTATAATCTGTACGGGTTTACCAGTGTCTGACTATGTAGCATGGAAACCAGATACATTTTATGACATACTGTCTATCATTTGATTTGCCTAATGGAATTATATTAAAGGATTTGTATACATCTTTGATTTGCTTTCTCCTTACTGCATAAGTATGATATAAACTCAGTAGCGGCAAAGACCTTTGGTGAGAATGACCAGAGCAGATGGAACGTATTCTCCACGTCTCCTCCATCCTTCCATCGCACCAGCGCCGGGTTTATGGCGCAGAGCTGCTGCGTTACTGTGGCGACAGTGAATCTACGCTCTCAGAAATGCAGAGCACCCAGAACAGTCTTGGCACTGGCCACATTCATTTTGTCATGAAGCATTTCTGTTTTATTTTACCCTGTAAAAAATGTTATACAGGGGGAATTTTAACATTGGATTAATATGTAAATTTCCACTAGGCCCCTCTGTTCTGTTATTGCTCATATGATGCTTTTATGAGTATGATTTTGAAAATGAACAGAGCTTCTTTCTTTCAAATGTGCCCTCCAGAAGAGCTGAATCAAACCATTTTCAAATCACATGATTCATCGTGCCCTTGACAATACTTTCTGTCCCCGTTTTGTATGTCATTCACGTGGTATTTTACACAGACAGAGTGTACTTTCTGAATACCAAGTACATTTTTATTTACCTATTGAAATGATTCACTTGAATGAGTCATGTACATCAGTAGTACCTTACTACCTGGGAGGGCTTAGACTGGTGATGCACAGGGACCAGAATAAACTCTTTTTGCCAAGATATCCATTATACTGTACCTACCTACTCTGCCACAGACCTACCTTGTGTATGTGTATCTGACTGCTTCAACCCACAGCACACGTAAAGCCCTCTCTTGTGTTCAGATCCATCAGCCACAGTGGCAGAGGCTGAAACCCTACTGTGTTGTGGTCTAATGAGCAATATAGATTCTCCCTATGTACGATCACAGAGTTCGGACACAGTCTTATTTATCCTGCTTAAACACTAAAACAATTACAAGCATTACATTCCTTTTGTGTCATTACAGAAAGAAGTGTCCACTGAGGAAGTGGCATGGCATGCCTATCTTTTTGCATAGTGCATAAATTCTCTGGAAAATTCCGCAGGATTGTTTTTTATTAGGGTAAAGTTCCCAGGAGCAGCTCGGCCAATAAAAACCCAACAAGATAAAAGAGCACGGAGGATTAGGAAGGGATGAAAGCTGTAACATTTTCCATAATATCTTGTGAAAAGCTCTGCTCTCTGCCTTTACTCCTTTATTACATGTACCTTCATTATTCTGAGGGACAGAGCGGGAGCAATGTGAACTTTCAGCAGCAAGTCTCCTTTACACTCCTTTACTCACCTCTTTCACACATCATCCTCATTGTTAATTCAGGCACCTCTTTCCAGGGAGGGATCTTTGAAATACATTTATTTTTCTAATAGCCAGAAAAAAAGGCTATCGACAGTAATAAATTAAGTGCATTGTTGTGCTGAGACAACCCAACTCATCGGCCCCCCTTTCCCTCGGCTCTCTGTGTTGCGTGTCTACGAATCACACCGCAAGTCAGGGAGACTCATAAAAGAAAGGCGAAGAGACATTGAAATATATGAACCTTGCAAGGATAAACAAATGGAGGTATTCATTGCACATTTTATGGGCTGTCCAAAGAATTCTGTCCTCTGTCAGGGCTTTTGGTGTAGGACCAGGGCTTTTGGACTGCAGATCAATTTGCGCAATCAAAAACACACTTACACCCACACATAAAAGCAACTGCACACACACTCACACACACTCAATACACACAGCAGCACAGACACCCACACAAACACAGACACACACACACTGACTCTCACAAGTACACACACACACACAATAAATAAATAGTTAAATAAATGGGCTTTACTTTGCCCAGCTCATGGATCAGTTTTCACTGTTTGGTTCTAAGAACCATCTGGGTCTGTCCATTCAGCCTGCTCTGTGGAGCACAGATGCTTCTTTTGTACCAGGCTCCAAATCGTAATAAGCAGTTAAAATATTTACAGAGGAGGTGCTTTTCTCTCTCCCTGTAGCATTTCTTCTCCAGACTTCTTTCTATCATTATTATTATTTATACCTTTTCAGGGACAAAAAATGGAGATGTCCACTAAATGTGATTGATTGGGCTTAAAAATGGCCATTATTGCCATTAAGCCCCACATGTCAGCTGCTGCTTTTGTGCCGGCTGTATTTCTAAGCTAACCAGTGATCCATGAGTAGAGACAGGAGGGGTAAGAATGTAATGCTGGGAAAGAAAAGAAGAAATGGCCATTTCTCTATGGATCCTTCCCTTGATTAAAAATACAGCTGCAGACACTAGCGTAAAGGAGAGAGAGAAGGGGGGGGGACTCTGACTTCTTAGAAAAAAGGAACTTGTTCACAGTGAGATGAATAACTTCTGCTCGCCCTATCGAAAATCAAAACAATGATATGTGTATGTGTGTGTGTGTTCTGCATCAAATAGAATGTAATTGAATTCCCAACACGCATGGGAACCAAAACCTGTGGAATGGGAAGAGGGGGTTGGTGTTAATCTTTTTTTGTTGTTGTTGTCGTCACACCATTACCAGCAGCCCAAGTGTCCATATGTGTGTATGGATAAACAAAGCAACAAAAATTTTTTTAAACAATATGTATGTTAGAGTGCAAAATGTGTGGGGGAAAAACAGAAGGCAGAGAAACCTACCTGTAGGAATATTTTCCCACACTTTTATGTTGTTGTGGTAGAACAGGACTGGGATTAGGTCACCATGTCCCTGCCAGACAGGCAGTGCTCTAGACCAGAACACTGTGTTATAGGCTTTAGAGGAGGATTTCAGCCGATATGCTATGTAAATACTGTATAAAAACTAGTCAATAACAACTCTTCAGAACACAGTGCTTTAGTTCTTATGGCAGTTTGGTTCTTGTGTCATTTCAGAAAAGCATACTATTTTCTGGATATCAACGTTAGTACGATCTGACTCAGTGAGTGTCATGCGACAGTGTATTCTGACATCATGTTTGGACATGGTTGATACAGTATGATGAGTGTGCATCTGCATGATCGGAGTAACAACAATCACCTCATGGGAAATGTAAACAGTAGAGCCTCAAAATGTGTGATCTAAATTAGTTGTTATAGTCACACAGTTTTGTTTGCATTTGACTTCCTGCAAATTCAAAGCTTTTGTATGTCTCTGGACTAATGTGGTGTTATTAGGAAGGCAGCCCAAAGGGGCAACCAACTGCCTCCTCTGCCCAATCAAGAAATATGTTTTAGGGCATTGTTAAAAGCAGGAAATAGTCATTTCATTATGTACTTCCTGTACTGAAATTTCCACAACAACTCTATTCCGCTTTAAAAAAAAAAAAAGAAAAAGAACACTCCCTTTGTCCCATTGTCAACTGGTTCTCTGATGTTTTTGTTGTTGTTTTCTAGTCTGAAAATAGACCAACATCTAAACATTATGAACCAGACCAGTATTATATTTATGTTAGGCTTAGTTTTGTGTATTTAGTACCTACATAAATACTTTTCTTTTGTTTTTAATGCTTTCCTTATTCACATTTTCACAACTTTGGTCAAATCTGGTTGGGAAAAAATGATATATTCTCAAAAACATAGCTAAAACACGGCATTATAGAGTATTTGCATCCATCCAAGTACTAGATGCATTAGGGGCCAGTTAATTGCAGCCAGTGAGGCTCAATAGTGACGTGTTTATCTCCAGTAATGCAGAGTAAAGGGAGGAAGTAACTGACGCCTGGTGTCAGGGTGCTGTTTGACGTGACCCAGTGACAGACAACACCTCGCTGTAGACACTGAGGTGACACTGTTGATTGGTCTCCTGAGCTCTCTTCTGATCTCATCAGTCTTCTGAGGAGACGAGGCCCGTCGTTAATTCAGCCTGTAGAATGAGAATGCCTCAACACATCCCCCTGGGCTTGAAGGTCTTTTATGAGTGATTTATGTAGAGGCTGTTAAGACATTACAGTTACAGTTACAGGTGACAAACCTGTACAGCACTGCGGATGTATGTATCCCTCTTCTGTTTATGAAGTAACACAAGATTTCTGTCACTCAGAGCTTCAGGACGTATTGTTTCATTATATTATTCTAGTGCTAGTACCCACTGAGCACAGACGTCAGATCAACATCTAGATTTGATTTACATTTGGTTGAGTTGTCGACTAACGTGAATTCAACGTGAAATCAACAAAATATGTCATCATGACATTAGATTTAGGTTAAACGTTGGGTGAACATAATACTCAATTCCCTTATGTTGATGACTTTTTGCAAATCCAATCAGAATTTCTTTGTTGAAATGACGTGGAAACAACGTTGATTTGCCCAGTGGATACTCTCTATTGTTATTCTCCAGCTAGTATATTATCATAACAGGAGTAGCTGTGTGAGTTGATTCAGTTAGCTGGGCTGGTCAGGGACAGGACAACATGTGCCTGGAGAGAGGACGGAAAACATGACCTCACAGGTTCCTGAACCGAAAGATTCCCAGAGGTCAGTACTTCAGTGCTCTGTTGTTCCTCAGAGGGGAAGTGCCTGAGTATCAGGGCGGCCATTGATGACCTCACAGGGCGACACAACGAGGACAATCCACTCAGGCTCAGACGCCCACGAGGTGGGGACCAATGAGCTCTGGACCAATGAGCTCTGGACCAATGAGCTCTGGACCAATGAGCTCTGGACCATTGACCTCTGGACCAATGAGCGCTGGGTCAATGAGCTCTGGAGCAATGAGCTCTGGACCAATGATGCAGCATAACTTGTGGCTCTCTTTGGTTCCGTTTTTTTATTATTATTGTCTATTAATGAATCTTGGACCAGTTGTGTGTCACTGGCTGTACAGCTGCTTCTGCTCTATCTGCTGCCCACTCAGACCCTGCCTTTCTCCTGCCTTAAAGACGTGTTCTTTCTTTCTTTAGCCATCTCTCCTCTTCTTTTCCACCTCCACTGTGCTGCGTTTGTTCTGCGTAGCGGCCTGGCCACCACCACGTGGTCTATCTTTATAGGACAGCGCCCGTTTGTTTTATTTATCTGACAGGCCGGTCCTCCGCATTGTCCTGGGTTATCAGCCACTCCTCCTGCAGACGCGTTACCGCCTGTGCAAGGCTCTGACCCATCTCAGGGTTCACCTTTAAATCTGATTCTTATCATTACCTCTGTGATAAATAGGCCTGGTTTAGTGGGAGATTACACAGGCAGTTCCGTTCCCCATTCCCACTGCCAGCCCAGCATAGAGCGAGCTCTGCTCCCCAGTCCCAGCGGGGGCAGGCCTGTCACAGACGTCTACCTAAGGAGGAAGGCAAACACTCACTCTGTTCCTCTAAAGATTTGGGGACTTTGGGAGAGAAAAAAAGAGAAATGTTCCCATGTGGCTGTGTCTGTGTGCTCTTATCTCCTGTGGGCGTCCCTAAACCCTTCTTCCCACTCTGTCTCCCTCTGACTGGCTCCCTCCACTGAGAGTTAGGCTAGTCAGTCAGCACAGTCACTCTGACAACTGAGCTCCCTTATCGATTTTTCACACGGGTCTTATCTGTGGCTATAGTTTCAGAAAAAGTTTTTTCTGTAAGTGAAAGGCAGTGTGGTTTCATATGTAATCCAGAGACCTTACTGTTCCCACTCTTTACTGTGCTTTGAAGTCTCCCTGACAGTTTCCATGGCTACATCTCCCAAGCATATGTTTAACTGCAGTGCAGTTCAGCAATGTTTGCACTGTTGTTTCTCTTCGTCTGTCTGTGTGTGTGTGTGTGAGTTTATGGTTTTCACTGTCCTCCTGGTCTCCACAGCCTATTCCATTGTCCAGAGTAGAATGGTGTGGTGACTCTGTAGTCAGCGTGTGGTCAGTGCTGTGACTGTCATGCTCTGTGTGATTGATGGTGACTAATGGTTAACCTTGCTCACCAACTCTGGGAAATATGGAATTCATTATTATCTGTTTCCCCTGAGGGGTCAAAGGTATGATAAAACAGATGCATCGTTTGCTTTGGGGCAGGATTTGGGATAGAGGAACAGCTCTATATCTCAGGGGAGGAGAAAGGTGGAGGCCTACATTAATGTTAGCAGCTGTGTTCTCTCACCAGGTTTTACAGCAGACAGGCAGCGAGTGTGAGAGTGCACGTTCAGGTGATGGAGAAACTGTGATATTACTCCAGGATCGTGGTACCGTAACCCAACATTTCCTATATTCATCAGTGTGAGGACTCCCAGCTGCTGGTGCGAGGCAGGCTTTAAAAAAACCTGTCAGGATTAGCAGGTGGTCCTTCGGCCGTGTGGTCAGGAGATGTATGTTTTTTTTGACAGAGTCATACTACTTTGTCATTTGCAGCTCCAGTGAAGATGGCCACGTAAAAGAAAATCTAATATAAAGATACTATACATTTTCTCTTACTTTGAAGTGCCTATACTGATAATTAACTGTTTTATAACAATGTTTGTCATTATAATAATAATAATCAAACAGTGACCATTCTAAAAATCACTGTTATCAAACGGGTAATTTTCCATCACCACACCACCACGTTAAGGCCGTGACCTCCTGCCCTCTCTGACTTGGCTCTATTTGGCCCAATTATTAGCTGAAGTGATGAATTTGATCTCTTTTCAAAAGCCACCTTACACAGGGCCTCTATTTTCTCCTCATCGTGTTTAGCCAGCGGACTAACAAGAGTGGACTGGTGCATTAATGATGATAGATTCCACACACAACCCAGGACCTTAGAGAACGATCACTAGCAGAGTGCCCTGCAACAGGCTGACCCACTGACCTGTCTCAGGCCACACAGCAAAGGAAATGTATAAGCAGGTTTGGAGTGACTAGTGGGGTTGACCAGTGGAGCTGATCAGTAGGAGCTAAGGAAGGAGACTGTTTGCTGGACAAACATGCTCAGTCACACCAGATCCACAGCTGGGAATTAATCCCATTCTAACTCCCTTGTATATCTGGGGCCATGCAATACAGAGAGCTAGGGCTGTAGTAAATATGCTAATCTTTTTCAAACCTAATGAAGCACAATCTTATTTCACAACAAGCTGAATTTAGTTCCAAAGAGGCAGAAAAAGAGGTGTTGTATGGAGTCTGTTGGTGTTGCTCTGTGGGAAACCAGTCATCTTTGAACTCTGGGGGGTCTGGGGTCTCCTGCACCTCAGCAACCAACTGGCTGAAAGCATGGACTGTTTCTCCTGCTACTGCTGATCAGGCCTTTCAGCCGAGGGGAGCATATACACTGTATTTTACAGTGTTCCACATGTCTGGTCTCATTTACATCTCTGCTAAATCTGTCTGAAACATACGTGATCCATGTGTTTTAGCCTATGTATTTCAACACGCATTTATGCGTATATAATCTAATATTTTTCAATGTGTGTTAATGTGAATAGTCTCCACCAACCCAATGAATAGTATGTTTGTTAGTAATTTCGGTAGGGTCATGTGTCTTGTTTTTGTGATTGTGGCATGGCCGGGCTGCATTGACAGGCTGTGTGTGTAACAATGCAGACATCCCTGACCGATCAGCCATTCTGAGAGAGAGCAGGAGCTGTGTTTTGCCCAAACACCTGCCTTGACTTAATTATCAGCTGTGAGTCCTGTCTGTTTTTTTTTTTTACGTCTCATTCAAATAGGCTGGCAGTCTTTACAAGCTGGGCGATAATCCCATCTTTTATAGCCACTAAGAAAAGGTAACGCTGCTTTCTGATGAAATAAACCCCCATGCTGATATGTATTCCAACACCCATGTATGCATATATAATATAATATTTTTCAATGTGTATTAATGTGCATGGTTTCGACCAACCCAATGAATAGTATGTTTGTTAGTAATACGGTAGGGTCATGTGTCTAGTGTCTGTGATTGTGGCACGGCCGGACTGCATTGACAGGCTGCCTTGAGGAGTGGGACTGTACATACTAACTGGGAAGTGAATGAGGCTGGGGGGTAGGAGCGTTGGGCAAATAACCGAAAGGTTGCTGGATCAAATCCCAGAGCTGACAAGGTATAAATCTATCATTCTGCCCCTGAGCAAGGCAGTTAACCCACTGTTACTTGGGCACTGATGACGTGGATGTCAATTAAGGCAGTCCCCTGCATCTCTCTGATTCAGAGGGGGGTTAAATGCGGAAGACATTTCAGTTGAATGGGTTCAGTTGTACAACTGACTTGGTATCCCCCTTTCCCTTATAGGCCTATCCTATCACCCACTGCCCCCTTTGGCTAGCTAGAGTGATGACTGTATAGTCTCAAACAAACATTCAGATAACATTATGCAGTTATCTTCAGAGAGACTTAGTCATAATATTGATGGTTGTAGTAAATGTGACATTTAGATTGTATTATCATACGTCTAAATAAAGTATAAGAAGTACTATTCTTTTGTTGAGCTTGCTTGTATCCTTTTACATCAGTTATATTGTCAAATCAGCAGTTATAACAAGTCAGTGTAGTAATGTCCTACTTCTGTTTTGTTTTGAAGGGTTAGGTATCGATGAATACCTAGTCTCTTATCTCTTTCAGTAAAAGGGGGTGGAGGGGGTTACAGATTCATGTGGGACCTTAAATGGAGCCCTTTCATAAAGCTCCTGGGGAAACAAACAGTGCTGCATTCAAGGTCAAAATGTTTTCCATGAAAAACGGATAAAAACTGAGGTTTTCATCACTAAGTAAACCTTAGTCATTATTTGCCTTTACAAAATATTCCATTTTAAGGGAAACCTGCCTATCACAGCCCTGTCCTTGTATGGGGCATTTTTGGCAGTTCTTCTGACTAATGTGGAGTAAAAAAATCCTGTTTTTGAGCAGATCCCTTTGTCACATTGGCTGTGGCGGTTTATTAACCTGACTGGTAGATTATTTCATAGTAGTCAGACAGTGACCAAGGTTATGGCTCACAGGAGCAAACTTCACAGCCTGGGCATTATGGAACACTGGCCTGGGAGGGAATTCCCAGAATGTCTGTGGTCATTCTCTTGATCATGGCTGTGATTCCAGACCATGATACATATTGATGGAATTCTACAAAGCACCTATAGAAACAACAAGAGTCATTTCTGACTAGTTAGTGAAAAATGTGTAACGTATTATCTCATGTTCTTTTATCTCTCTTCACTAATCCATAATAAGTCATTTTATTGCGCTTCCAGGAAATCTTGTGTACTTGTCATTTTGGGCTGTAGGGTGACTCCTTCTTCATAACGGAAATTAAAATATGGTTCCAGTATCCCCTCACGTCATGCTATTTATTTGCATAATGACACGTCACAATTCCGGCACTGCTTTATGATGCTTGTGAGTCATTCCGTAGTAGCAAGCACAGACACATAAAGATGCTGAACTGAGCTTGAACAGATCCTCTTGTTGTGTGTGTCTTTGCAGCTTCTTTGTTATTCATTGCCAAACTGGATCTATACTGTCTTGTTCCTATCAATGTCAGAGAGCAGCCAGTGTCTATTCAGCGATGGCAGTCCTGCTGGGAAGGACTTAGTGATTAGAGAAGACAGGTGTTCTGGGTCCTGAGAGAAATATAGAAAAGGAGGCATCGATGGCAACATGAAGCCGTCATGGACCAACATCCATAAAATAGATCATGGCAAGGAGAAAACAGATAAAGGCTCTAGGCCATAGAAAAACAGATCCAATCCATAGGAAAGACATCTTTGACCAGGCTGGATGCTAAGCTGAAGTCCGTCCTCTGAAGTTGTGGGAAAATGTGAGAAGTGTCTGCGGAGCGAGGAGGAAGGGTGTTGTATCTTTAGAGGTCTCAGTTTCGAGGCCTGGTAGTTAGTGTTCCAAAACCACCTGTTTTCATGTGATCACGTGATCTTATATGAAGTTTATGTGATAACCTGACAACACTTAAAGCAACGTGATAACATTCAATTACACATGTGAAAACATGTTACCACGTGAAGTGTTCCAAAACACATATTTTCACATGATTTCACATGTTAAATTGCATGTGAAATAATGTTATTTTCCACATGTGAGTTCATGTGCTTTTTCTGTAAGGGTATGGTATTGGCCCTTGGCCACTAGGCTTGGAGTTGTTTGGCAGTGTCATCACATTGCGGCCCAAGAGATTAAATCAACAACGTAATTTCAACATAATCTTGTCAAATGTATAATTGGATTTAATATGCTAACTGTGCAGTGTGTGTTGCTGCTGTGGGCCTGTCAGTATCGTGCTGGCATGTCATGCTGCTGTATCCTAGCGTGACAAGAACAGGGAAGAAACCCGCTCTCTCTCAGAGATATCATATGCCTGGTGAATTTGTCACCTCACATCACAGTCACCACGCCAGGACTTGTTGAATACTTGGTTAGTATTTTGTGAGTGACGTTTATTCTAAGCACTTAGAGAAAACCTTTTTTATCACTGTGAGCCAATGTGCCTGTTTGTCGTTTTCTATGTATATTTATGGCGAGACATTTTGTATAGGTTTTGTCATGCTTTATACAACTTGTTGAAGACAGAATAACGTTTTAGGAAAATATGACCGTGAGACGGAGTTTGATTGGAAGTTCTGTGGATGGGGGGCATGAAGCTCTCACTCTTTTTTCTCTCTCCCCCTATCTATCTATCTATCTATCTATCTATCTATCTATCTATCTATCTATCTATCTATCTATCTCTCTCTCTCTCTCTCTCTCTCTCTCTCTCTCTCTCTCTCTCTCTCTGTCTCTCCAGAACTAAAGAGTGATTTACTGTATTCACCAGTGGTCCTGGACCTTTCACTGAGAAACAGGCTGAACAGAAAGAGGAATAAATGTTGCTGAAGTTTTCCCAAGCATTTCTCAGATTCATTATGTGCATAACTTACTTAATAGCATTCCTTCCTTGTGCACTTCACACCATGCCTACCCACCATGCACTGCAAAGGCTTTATATGCTCCTGGTGCTAAGGAAGGAAGGTCTCAGAGTTAGGAGAGGAGGGGAGATGTGGGTGTTGAGGGCGGGGGGGGACCTTTTTCAGACTTTTACATAGTTCGCAATTTCGGTGGATTTTTATAGCTAAAACAGACCGGAACAGCTAGCACAAATGGGAAATGGGAAAAACCTTTAGGGAAAAATGTCCAAAACATAAGGACACATCGTGTTGTTGAGAATACAGCTTGCGGCGAGAATTTTTTAGCTATTAAAAGAGTTTCCCCCCACACACAGCAAACAGAACAGAGTTGATTAATTCAGCCCTCCACCCCCCCAACTTTGAGCATGATTCCCCCTCTCTCCCAACCTCAGCACAGGAGCACTTGGGCGTGTTTAGCACAAATGTAATTACGTCCTCGGTAAGCGGCCTGCTTTTTAAAGAATCCCTTCTCCCGTCTCCTACTTCAATACCTGATGATGTCATGGCCCTTTGTGAGGTCGCAGAAACTCTTCAAATCAACTGCCAGTCATGACCTTTTCATTCAGATGTTTTCTCTCTCTCCCCGTTTCCCTTATTTCTTTTGTTTCTTTTTCTTTCTCTTTTCTCTTTCTCTTCATTTTCTGTCTGCTTCATAACTGAGGTCTCTTTTATGGGTTGATCAGACAGCCCCCTCCCCATTTGCTCTGGCTGCCATTGGGAGCCACTTTATGAGAAATGCATGCCCCTGTTTAAATGTATTGATAGTCCTCACAGTCCACCCAGGCTTTTGTCCTCACAACTAGCTGAATTCTAAAAAGTTCCAGAACACTGAGGGGACAAAACTTTGCATAGAACTCCTACACCATTGTGCTGATATTCCATTGCTGCCCAACATATTTGACTTGAGACATATTGCAGTTCGCAGGAAGGAAGAAAATAAAGCGATTTGGGATTATGACGAGGCAGCGTGCAGAATGTCAGCCGTTTCACAGCCACCCTCAGTGGCAGAGAGGAATGTAATGTGGCAGACAAATGTTGTGACAGTCAGACAGCTTGTCTGGAGCGGTTTATAGCCCGTCTGCATTGTGACTGGTACATGGTGACACTGTCACCCCCAAACTGTCCATACCACATGCCTGTCAGTCTTGGGCATGTTTAAGAGAGGAACCATTCAGAGAGGAACTGGAGTATAAAAAAGGCAGGCTATAATGTAAACTAATGATGCTGCAGATATTCTCTGTGGATTGAAATAGGCGAACCAAACCATGTGTTCTGAAAGTTACCATGTTGTGTTGGGCTCAACTTGGCATTTAGAGATTAGTCTCACACCAGGGATCTCAGACTCTAATGAATATCCTTGTAGTCAGATCGTTGTAACATAGCACCATGTCCTAACCCCCTTCTCTGTGTTACTTGTCATACACTCATTTTATCACAACAAAGAATGAATGAAAATGAGTGGGCACAATGAAAATACATGAAGGTTTACTCACCCCCCAGCCTCACTCTCACTGTGGACTTTTCAATGGTACATTTACAGTATGTCTAATTATACCTGTCAGTGTGGGTTGAAAGAGGGATGCATTCATTCATTCATTCTATCCCTGCCTCATCCTCCCTCCTTTTCTTTCCTCTCTCTCTGTATCTCTCCTGTCCAAGTGATTACAGCACACTTATAGACCTAATTGGCCTTACTGCTTATTAGTGATACAATTATACAGGCCAGCCTTAGGATTGTCGTGTGTTCAGCCATCTGTAGATAAGAGACACTATTCAGATCTATCCATAATTCAAACCAGTTATTCTTCCGTTTGAAAGCCCAGGTCTTTTGAGTTACACTGTGTATGGTGCTATAGTTCTGTTATTATCCTGCCAGCCACACGCTTTTCATTTCTCCTGTCTTTTCATTCCTTTTTCAGTGTCCAGTTTGTCCTGCAGCGGTACTGAATTTGAAATTATGAAATTTCCACTTTACGCATCCACATAATGATTCAGATGTTGCATTGAACAGTTTCAATGATGTCATATTTAGAGAAATATCCAGAAGTTTCACTAGAGCCACCCAACTGTGTTGTTAGGCAGTAAAAGCTTATGTTGTATGTTTTATTGTGTACATTTTATTCTGTTGAAATCCTACTGATGCTTTTGGAAGATAGGATATGGCATACACTAGAGTCTGTGAGCAACCTCTGTGACCTCCGTGAGCAACCTCTGTGACCTCCGTGAGCAACCTCTATGACCTCCGTGAGCAACCTCTGTGACCTCCGTGAGCAACCTCCTGTCCTGTTGTAGCACAGCCATCAATTAATCTTTCCCAGAAATGGTAAGCTGTTTACATGCACCACACATGAGCCAGCCCATCAACACCATGTACAGTATGACTCAAGGACAGGCTCTTAGGAACATATTGTAAGTCTGTGTTTGCTCAGACTTACCACTCTCTCTGTTCATGTTTGAAGAGGAACAACTTTGACAGAAGAGGAATAACTTTTATAACTTTTACAATATGGTGTGCCAATGAAGGTGTGCCAATGAATAAGGTGTGCCAATGTCTACTCAAGGAAAAGTTGGACAGTCATTTCCATTGTTATGATGCACAAGTATACTTACAGTATACAGATATAGTGTTATGGAAGAAGTACAGGATTGTACCCTGGCTGTAGTTGCACAGGCCATAGTGCTCATCTGCTCCAAACATGCAGGGTCGGGTGACCAGGCTAAACCCTCCAGTCCCCACATGGCCACTACACTCCGCTGCTCCCACTGCAATATCCCGCTCCAGTCTGGGGAAAGACAACATGGGGTGCCTGCCTATAGCCCCCTATGTGCTAACTATTTTACTGCACAGTGTCAGATTCCAAGTGAAATCATCCGGTTTGGAAAGTCCATCCTGGCACCCGAACCCAAATCAGCAGACATAAACATGACCTCTCCCTCTAACTCCTAACTGGTAACCACCACTCTCTCCAGAGTTTGTGGTAGCTTGTCAGGTTTAATGTGGAGCTGTGTGTGCTGTGCTCAGAGGGCTCAGTTCAACTGACTTCAAACATATTGGATGGTGTTTACATTTTCTCTGTTGTTATGGCGCTGTGGGTTTTACCGACATGTTTTCTTTTTGTCAAAAATGTGTTATATCAAGTATGAACATGTACAGCTGTCAATGATAATTCTGGTTAGCTGTTCCTTTTATTCCCATCCGTCAGACAAGCAGTGGGTAGTTCATCTGAGCTTCTCAGAGAGTATTTAACTTTGATGTCTGTGATAGATGCATTAAGCCTGGTGCTATATTAGTACGTACCAGAGCTTGATTATCTCAGGCCGTATCTCCACACCACCGGGGCTGTGACTGTCTTCCGGTCGGTTCCTAAGCTGTAATAAGGCAGCTCTGATAGGCTCTAATGACAAGGCAGACACCCCTGTTCCTGATGCCATTATCAAAAGTGCCCTCGTCAATCAGGCGTAGTGTGACAGGGATGTGTGTGTGATGACAGGATGTAGCCATGATGAGAGGCTGCAGATGAGGCAGGCAGGATGGAGGGATGGAGAGGGGGAGGGATGGAGGAAGGGGCTGGGGCTCTGGGGAGGGGTTAGGGGTAGGTGTCTAGGGGGCGGGGAGAGCAGCCGAACAGCCCACTTGTCAGTTCTTCTCATGCTCTGCTCATTCACTCACTCACACACACACACACACCTCCCCTCACATCACTCCATTTCAGAATTGACTTTGATCTGGAACAAATTATTCTTATCTTTCTTATTTCACCAAACTAATGAAGGCCAGAAATATGTATATACTTATATGACTATAAATATGTATATACTTATATGATTATAAATATGTATATACTATAAAAATACATGTATGAATCGTAGTATTGAATTAATATTTAAGAACTTCATAAGTCAGTGTCCTGTGTTGACCACATCCTAAAACATCCTTATTGCTCAAAGTTACAGAGAAGGGAAGTTAGTCTCACAGTGAAAAGCATTTTTTCTCAACGGCTGTGTGTGGAGGAAGGCTCTGAGTTTAGAGTTTACTCTCTTACTCATTAACATGTTTGGAAATTCTAACTCTCTCCATCTGACATCTTTGTGAGAGAAGAAAAGGAGAGATCCTTTGACAGTGACATTTTTCACATGATCTGGCTGAAAGAAAAAAATCCCCTTTGAAAGGCACTGAAGCCCAGGAAAATTGTTTGTTGACCACACAACAACTGCTGTATTGCGGCTGTCAGGGCCGTCTCTGGCATGAGAAATTCCTTTGGAAATCAGATTAATAGTTCATTTTCATGGCAGTCAAGAACACTGAGAGACACTTTTTTTTTTACAAATGAATAAAAGTGTTTGTCTGAAATGTACCTCTTGTCAGCTTCATTTCCTTCATTTTCCCACATATAAATATGCCTTGCAATGCCCTCTGCATCTATGCATCACATTATCTGTGCGTTGTTTTGCTGTATGCAAATAGCTTTGCATTTGGGATAAAGACTGAGAGTGTATTTCCCAATGATTTTGTTTTTGTAACTTGACTAAAATGTCATCCAGAATACAGTCTCAGCTATGAGGAAGTTTAGCAGCATTTCTTTTCTTCCTCATAATCTCTTTTTTATTTTATCAGGGATGAGGCCTCACTACCAAGAAAAAAGCTTTCCTTTTTTCGCAGAACTCACTTGATTAGGTTGGAATTAGCATAAATTTGATCCATGTTTGGCTTGTATCAGATTTATCCACTCTGGTAGGCCCTTATTTTTACATCAAATAATATTACAGAAATACAAGCCAAATAAATAGGTAAAGTAGGTCAATTAATTTGAAATCATAATAATAAATTATAATATGTTAAGCAATAAACACTATGAATGTGAATATCTCTTCATAACCTATTCTGTTTCAGTAGGACAAAGCGCAGTACATAGAGTAGAAGTTCTGCTAAGTATTCATTCCGAGCCACAACATTAGTTGTTATTTGTCTGAGGTGTCCTGTTTTTCTGCCTTGGGAACCCACTCAACAAACACTAACAAATGAGATACTGAGACACAGTAGCCAGGCCTAAAGGTAAGTTGGCAAACTTTTGTCTTTTCTCAAGTTTTAAAAACCAATAATTGCTCTAACTGGAGATATCAATCAGGGACTTTGCCATTTACAGTCCATTATCTCCCACATTAGCTCTGCTGATTTATGTGTGAGTGCAGATGACTGCACTGTAAATACAGTGGTGTGAGGTGTGTGTGTGTGTGTGACCGGATCCCTCTATCAGGGGGTTATATGATGGTGTGGCTGCCTCAAAATGAGCATTGATAAAGAGTGACATTATCGATCACACACCCTGTGAGCGGGGCAGCCTCCAAACGCCTGTGTTTTTAATGGCACGCTTACTTTTTCATGGGTACAGGAATAAATCACAGCTGGGGTGCCTCTGTGCTGTGCCTGGGACCCGCCAGTGTGGCACAGACATTCCATCACATGTTATACTGTGTTAATAATGTCATCTGTGTGTGGTTGAGACATACACACACACACTATGCCTGCATTCATCACCAGTGTCTGGAGGTATAGGGGACATGATGGGGGAAGGGAGTGTCGGGGCGGCGGGAGGGGAGACGTGGAGACGGACGCCTCCATTGAGCTCTCTGTCATTCCTCCACAGACAGACACAGACGGCTGGGATAAATATAAGCTCCGTGCGACGCAGCGCAGGCAGGCCAGGCATCACACAAGCTGTCTGCTGCCTGGCTCTGGGAAAGCTGTTCTCAATGAAACTAAATTTAGGCCCTGACAATATTCATCAAGACATATGTGTTTCCCCTTTTTAAAAGGCTCTGAGAAGTTAATGGGATTAATGAGACATTTACATTAGTGAGAAACATGCATAGAAAGGAAAAAATAATAGATTTTATGTTATTTGATGGATGGTTTCGATTTCATCATTTTTGTAAAAAACATTTTTCGAATACTTGTATCTAATGACTGCAAGATACACTAGTCAATTCTGATCATTATAGGATGTCCCTCTAAGCAACCTGGTCTCAGAGAATTTCATATTTTTCAGACATAAATAAGAGACACTTCATATAGTATGCTATGTTACCTTTCAAACATTTCGTATGTATTAATTTGTGGAGGTCCATCACCCATTTCGTATGATATGTTACTAATTGCAGTTCATAATATATGTTGCGAATTTGTGAATTCTAGCTAGTAGGCTAAAGTTAGCTAGCTCAATAACATTAGCTAGGCTAGGGATTAGGGTTAAGGTTAGGGTTAAGTTGATGAGTTAGGTTTAAGGATCCAGATTAGGGTTAGGGGAAGGGTTAGCTAAAAGGGTTAAGTTTAGGGTTAGGGAAGGGTTAGCTAACATGCTAAGTAGTTGCAAAGCAGCTGTAAAAGAGTAAGTAGTTGAAAAGTTCCTATTTAGATAAAATGCTAAAGATGTCCGTGATGACATTCGAACTCGCAACCGTTATACGCCCACCCATCCACCCCCACCAACCACCCTCCTTTCGTTTTAAGTAATCATCTGTCTTATGTACCCTTCCCAAACATAACATATCATACTAAATGGAGTATCTCGACTTTTTGTACAGAACGATACGAAATGCTCTGAGACCAAGTTCCTCTAGGTACAGTCATCACCAGTCCTGTGAAAGAGCTGTAAAGGTCCTTCCCTCTCACTGTCTAACCCTCTCTCAAGGAATCAGAAAAACAATGATGCTCAGCTCAGCAGGTCTCCAGGGCTTCACTGTCTGCTGCTACTGACCATCCTGAATTGACTCCCAGAAAATGCCTGTACAGATCATACTGGAGGCCTGTTGGCTGGCACAATATGCTGTTAGCTTTGAGTTGACACAATTTCCACACTTTATATATTTTTATTTAACTAGGCAAGTCAGTTAAGAACACATTCTTATTTACAATGGTGGCCTCGGAACAGTGGGTCAACTGCCTTGTTCAGAGGCAGGACGACAGATTTTTACCTTGTCAGCTCGAGGATTCGATATAGCAACCTTTCGGTTACTTGCCCAACGCTCTAACCACTAGGCTACCTGCCGCTCCATATATAGGAATAAATTGACTAACTGTTGAAATTTAAAATGATTGATATTTTTAAATGAGTTTATAATGTTTTCAATGGAATGCATAGACAGGCCACTTGATATGGGATATGTATGAGTTGAATTACACCTCTAACTACAACCATGTCTTTAGGTTAATTCATTGTTCATTGTTAAAGCCTAGCATGCATTAGCCCCATCACATAATCTTCCACTTGAAACCCTTATGACAATGAATACTCTCTCAGCCTTGAAATCAAAACATGAACACGTATGGTAAATAATTTCATGTGAACAACAGAGAGGCAGTGCTGCTGGCACTGTACAATTACCCCAATGTACCCAGAGTGATAGCTTGTAATCCACAAGCAGCACAGATCCCTACAGGCACTTAAAGACTTTGACCCTTTGCACTCCCCTGCAATGTGGTTAATGCAGATTACAATGGTCTGACTACTGAGAGCTCTGACACAGCTGTTCCTTCGCTCTGTTCATCTGTGTGTGTGTGTGTGTGTGTGTGTGTGTGTGTGTGTGTGTGTGTGTGTGTGTGTGTGTGTGTGTGTGTGTGTGTGTGTGTGTGTGTGTGTGTGTGTGTGTGTGTGTGTGTGTGTGTGTGGGGGCTGTAATTAAAAGAGAGGGTGGCCTAGCTTTAAGCAAAGTCAATAAAAATTGGAAGGAAACTTTGTTAAAAAATCTAAACAATAATTCAGAAACACACGTCCTACTGGACCTGGGAGTTGTCATCTGAGGGGCATAGGGGAGATGGTGGAGGAGGTGGAGGTTAGGATGATGGCCGCTGAGAGGAATCAAACAGACAGTTCACTTACTTATTTCCTCAGGCTAGTGCTTAACACCTCTATACATTCTGTCTGTATCTGCCCCGTCCCAGGACAGCCTGCATTGGCTTAGTCAAGGATTTATTGCAGCTTTTTAATGTTTAAGAATATATAACATCTAACATTACAGTAACACAATTTAAATTAGCGTTGCACAAGAATAAGTACTTTGCCGTTAGAGTAGGGTACTATAACACTTTTTTTTGTGGACATTGGCCTTATGTTCTGGGTTTAAAGCAAGGGGGATTTATTATTCTGTGTTGTCGGTGAATTGCTCAGTGTATTGAATATATTCTTTCAACTAATTGACTAGTATGGTGAGCCCCACTGAATTAGGCAAATGGGCACAGGATGTGAAGCTGGACTTGATTTATTACTTTGAATGCAACTTGAATCAATGGTTCAGTCCCACCAAAAGCATTGCATTTCCCAGCTGAAATCATTGTTATGCTTAAGAAAAGAGAGATTATGCGGGTCTTGATGAGTTTCACTGAGTTGAATGTGTTTGCATCGCCATTCAGGGGCGAAATCATATTTAATGGCTGACACTCAGTTCATGGCAGGTCCTCCTTTTTCTGCGTGGCAGGTCTCCTCTGTCACCGGGCAGGCTTTTGAGAGGGAGGGCCACAAGATAGGGCCTAACATTCATGAAAAGGGGAGTACAAATTCTGTGGCATGAGAAATGAGAGAAAGGGAGAGCAGTTAATTTGCACACAGCACAACACTGCAGTTGGGCTGAGACTCTCAGACTCTGGGCCCTGTCTGGGCTATAGGTCTCTGTCTGGGCTATAGGCCTCTGTCTGGGCTATAGGGCTCTGTCTGGGCTATAGGTCTCTGTCTGGGCTATAGGTCTCTGTCTGGGCTATAGGCCTCTGTCTGGGCTATAGGTTTCTGTCTGGGCTATAGGCCTCTGTCTGGGCTATAGGGCTCTGTCTGGGCTATAGGTCTCTGTCTGGGCTATAGGCCTCTGTCTGGGCTATAGGGCTCTGTCTGGGCTATAGGGCTCTGTCTGGGCTATAGGGCTCTGGCTGGGCTATAGGCCTCTGTCTGGGCTATAGGCCTCTGTCTGGGCTATAGGACTCTGTCTGGGCTATAGGCCTCTGTCTGAGCTATAGGACTCTGTCTGGGCTATAGAACTCTGTCTGGGCTATAGGCCTCTGTCTGGGCTATAGGACTCTGTCTGGGCTATAGGGCTCTGTCTGGGCTATAGGCCTCTGTCTGGGCTATAGGACTCTGTCTGGGCTATAGGCCTCTGTCTGGGCTAGAGGCCTCTGTCTGGGCTATAGGCCTCTGTCTGCTGACCTGTAACTGGCTGGGAACATTGTTTCTGTTACAGAAGAAGACCACTCATTTCATTTCAAGCCACAATGGAGTAATTGCCTTGGCGTCTAGGTGATAAATGCTGCAAATCTGTAATAAATTAACATGGGGCTTCCCCTCTTTTTTTTTCTCCCTCTCCCATCGAAGCTGTCGTTTGTTCCAGTGTCCCAAACTAAACACACAGTTATATTTTCACAACTGAAACTGCATTCATTTGTAAATCACCCCCTCGCTTTTAATTCCCAGACTCTGAATTACCTTCTAGGACTAATTCAGAAAGCAGAGGAACAAACATTTGGCTTCAGTTCTAAGAGCTGCCCCAATTCAACTTTCTGACGTTTTAGTTTGGATTTCTTTGGCCCAGTGCACACATCCGCTAATGTGGACCAAGTAGATCCATCTCTGTGAATTTAAGAGCACTTTACCAACATTATTCTATAAAGTCAAACAATGTTGAGAGAACTGAGCACCTAACCAGAATAGAATAAACCCAGTGTCCCAAAATCTGCCGAAGCATTAGTGCTGAGTGATTTGCTTTCTCATGCACCGTCATATCATTGTGTACCTTACACTGACCAATTAAGTTTTTTAAATGACAAGAAAAAGTATGTTCATAGCAGTAAGCCATACTTTGATGGATGGTTTGCCTCTTATAAATGACTGAATATGACCATTTCCATGTTATTGTTTATCTCATCTTTAGAATATCTTATTGTTACCAGGTTATTTTCTTGCATGATTAGCATAATTGACCACCATTATTTCACCCATAAAGCAATATGTGATGCATTAAGTGCATTATCTCAGCATGGTCAGTTATGAGATGAGCAGCTATTGGTTGAGAGCCCATCCCTGCTCTTTACGCTTTAATAAGCACCATCTCCATATTGATTATTCCTTGCTAATATGGAATACACCAAATCAATACCAAGCTCTTTTCTCATTTCAGCACAAATCCAATTATTTTCACACCCCAAAATTTAAGAAATACATTTAAAAAAAAATCTGCATAGGATAATCATTTTCCTCAATGTAATATGTAAATATATATAGCCTACTAACTTATATCAATATCTATATGGTCTGATTTCAAATACAAAGACACATAATGCATACCTAATGTGACAAATTTATCTACAATTCTGCTTGCCTTATTTGGTAAATTAAATGAGTCTAAGTGTGACCCACATAAAGCATTGAGTTTTTAAAAATCCCTGCATTGCATTCCTCTTGAGTTTCATAAGATCCTCTAAGTCCTTCTAATCACCTGGTTACACATAAGGCTATTTGGTTTTTCAAATCATCTCTAGTGAGAGAGAGAGGGAGGGGGAGGGAGGGAGGGAGAGAGAAGGAGTGGCAGAGGAGGGAGAGCAAGAGAAAAAGAAGAGAGAGTGAGAGAAGAGCGAGAGAGTACATGGAGCATGAGAGAGAGATGGAGCGAGAGAGAGAGAGAGATTGGGAGAAAGAAGTACGAGCATGAGAGAGAGGGAGGGAGAGAGAGCGAACAAGTGCGAGAGAAGAAGAGAAAGAGAACGAGGAGAGAGAGCAAGCCATCATTACTCTGTAATAAAGCATCCATATGGTGTAACTGTTGAGCTGGTGTAAATCCCCTCAGCTTAACTGCAGCGTACCCTGGTAAGGAAGGTCAGGAGTAAATGCGGCTGACTTAAGCATATGTTTCCTTTTCTCTCCTTTTGTTACTGGCTGGCTGGTGTGTCAGACAGCAGCTGAGAGGTTTGCCATGGTTAGTAGTGAGTATAATGTACAGGTGAACACTGCTCCCTACACCATAGAACCTACACCGTGCAAACTGCACTCCTGACCAGCAATCCCTCACACCTCCACTGTAGCCTGTCAGATCTGGCCACATGTCACCACTCACAAAGGTACCTATGCAAGAGAGTGCATTTTCTTTTCAGTCATGCACTAACCACTATTAGTCCCTTTTGTTACACAGGCGCGTACACACGCACGCCATGGCTCCGTGATTTGTCAATAATCCTGTACTCAGTCTGTCTACGTCCATGTACGGCACATTACCCCCCGGTGTGCAGTCTTAATGATAATGCCATCTCTTAGTCTCTAGACTGGTCAATGTCAGATCAGGGTACAAGTCAGTGCAGTACATGCCAAGGGGAAGCTTTATCAGTTCCCTACACTCTTAGAAACTCTTGGACCCTTTTTGGTTCCATGTAGAACCCTCTGTGGAAAGGGTTCGACCTGGAACCAAAAGGGTTATCATGTGGGAACTGCTGAAGAACCCTTCTGGGTTTCTAAGAGTGTAGGACCTTTCCCAATGGACATCACTGTTCACTTTATATAAGGTGTTCTGTTCTGAACTTTACATCAAACTGCTCTCTTCAACTCGTTTATTCACCTGGCTTGATACAGTATTATGTATTCACATTTATTCATTTGTAATAATAACTTAATCACCCAAGATCGCCAAGCCCTTAGAACAAGAAAAAAGGATAAGAAAGACAGATGAAAAGAGCAAAAAGAAGAGCAAAACAGAACATTGTACTTTCTCCTCCTGAGGAGTTTGAAGTGAATCTACTTTCAAAGCAGACAAGACAGTAGTCATCCGGGTCGTGAAGCCTCCTGCTCCTAATTACACAGAGAGCAGGTATAATTACACAACCTTGAGGAAAAAACAAATCCAGCCATTGTAAATGTAGATGGCTGCCTCCCCTCCACTCCCTCTGATGATGCCTAGTTTTACAGCATTGAGAAGTGCAAATAATCCCATCAAAAGAGAACAATGCCTCCACACCTGCCTCCTACACGCACCTCTGTCCCAATTGCACACAGCTAAACATGCCGTCTGATGAAGCGCTCTCTCCTTTCCTTTCTGCATTTACAGTCGGAGCACAGTAGTTCAGATGACTGGGAATTCCAAGCTTCTAGAACTTTTCTCTCTCTTATTGAGGAGTTTGAGTTAGAGGTGTTAAAACTCAGGACATGATTGCGTTAATATTTTACAGAGACAAATGCAGTACAATATGGCAGGTTACATCTAGCTGATCTGAGGCTTTTACAATAAAGTTTTGTTTTTTATTTATAACGTGACTCGGTAGATCCTTTTCTGCTCTTAATTTCATATTTTATTTGAAACTAAGTCAAACTTTAAGTGCCTGTTATTATATCTGTCATCATAAGTGTATGTTTCATATCAGTCATAAGATGGTTCATTTGCATACTAGGGAGCAGTGTTTGTGTTAATAGTTTGACCCTGGGGGTGAAGGGTTAAGCTCTCTTCCAGTTGAGTTGTCTGCACAGCAGGCCCTTTGTGTCTGCGGAGGCAGTCAGAGATGGAGCAGGGACAGGGTGTGTGTGTGTGTGTGTGTGTGTGTGTGTGTGTGTGTGTGTGTGTGTGTGTGTGTGTGTGTGTGTGTGTGTGTGTGTGGTGGGAGGGGTGACACAGGCTAAATGTGCCAGTTCGCCTGGTCAAGTGTTCCTCAGATCTCCCCCACGACACTAAACACAGTGATCTCACCCCCTGCCTAGCCTGTAGAGCATGCACACACAGACACACACACACACATGCATTGCAAACACACTGCTGATCACATGTGCACACAAATTCACAATTACATACACTTTTTCTGCCTTAACAAAAACATAAACAAACAAACTGTTGACCCTGTTGCCTCTTGATAAACCAAATTGATGTACTAAAGGTACTAAAGGTAAATAAAAGTTACCTGAAAAGTCATGGACATATATAAACATAATCATAAACATACAGACATGATCATAAACATAAAAACATAGTCATAAACATATTTGTATTTATTTATTTGACCTTTATTTAGCTAGGCAAGTCAGTTGAGAACAAATTCTTATTTACAGTGACCGCCTACCGGGAAACAGTCGGTTAACTGCCTTGTTCAGGGACAGAACAACAGATTTTTACCTTGTCAGCTCGGGTATTCGATCCAGCAGCCTTTCGGTTACTGGCCCAACGCTCTAACCACTAGGCTACCAATAGAGATATTGTCATTATATAAATATTCATAATTTTTCATAAACATATAGACATTGTCATAAACATAGATAATTGTTCATAAACATAAAAAACATTGTCATCAACAGATTGACTTTGTCATAAACTTATAGACATTGTCATAAACAAATAGACATTGTCATAAACATACAAACATTGTCATAAATATATAGAAACATTGTCATAAACGTATAGACATTGTCTTAAACATAGACAACGTAGTTATAAACATCTTGAAACATTGTCATAAACATATAGACATTATCATAAACATATAGACATTGTCATAAACATATAGAAATATTATCATAAACATATAGACATTGTCATAAACGTAGACAACGTAGTTATAAACATCTTGAAACATTGTCATAAACATATAGACATTATCATAAACATATAGACATTGTCATAAACATATAGACATTGTCATAAACATATAGAAATATTATCATAAACATATAGACATTGCATTAAACATAGAAAACGTAGTTATAAACATCTTGAAACATTGTCATAAACATATAGACATTATCATAAACATATAGACATTGTCATAAACATATAGACACTGTCATAAACACAGAGACATTTTCATAAACATATAGACATTGTCATAAACATATAGACAGTATCATAAACATATAGACAGTATCATAAACATATAGACATTGTCATAAACATATAGACAGTATCATAAACATATAGACAGTATCATAAACATATAGACATTGTCATAAACACAGAGACATTTTCATAAACGTATAGACATTATCATAAACATATAGACATTGTCATAAACATATAGAAATATTATCATAAACATATAGACATTGTCATAAACATATAGAAATATTATCATAAACATATAGACATTGCATTAAACATAGAAAACGTAGTTATAAACATCTTGAAACATTGTCATAAACATATAGACATTATCATAAACATATAGACATTGTCATAAACATATAGACACTGTCATAAACACAGAGACATTTTCATAAACATATAGACATTATCATAAACATATAGACAGTATCATAAACATATAGACAGTATCATAAACATATAGACATTGTCATAAACACAGAGACATTTTCATAAACGTATAGACATTATCATAAACATATAGACATTGTCATAAACATATAGACAGTATCATAAACATATAGACATTGTCATAAACATATAGACATTATCATAAACATATAGACACTGTCATAAACACAGAGACATTTTTATAAACGTATAGACATTGTCATAAACGCATAGAAACATTGTCATAAACATATAGACATTGTCATAAACACAGAGACATTTTCATGAACTTATAGACAGCGTCATGAACATGTAAGGTAAATAAAGAAGACAGATGATGAAAACACACTGACCAAAACTCATGTAAACAACTTCTAAAAAACACATATTTTACTTTATACTGGACAACACACTGAACACACTGAATAGAAGTCCCTGACTCCGTTGTTTGACACTAAAGCTGTCTAACCTCCAGTCAACACTAAAATAACTCTCCTTTATAAAATTGCTACCCATTGCCTCCCTCCCTCCACCCTCTGCAACATGTCTGAGTGGGAGCCCCTCCTCCCAGACCTCCAGACCACATCACTGGGACAGAAGCTTTATGTTGAGCTGGAGGAGAAAGGACTACACTGGGATCCAGGGTGGACAATGTCCCCCATACCGCTGTGTTGCTGGGAAGTGTGTGTGGAGTGTCTAAAGGGAAGACCATGCAGGGTGGGCTGGGGAAGGGGATGCACACTCATCGCACTGCTGATCACAACAACTCCAGAGTAGAGCAAGACTAACTCTGTCCTCTGTTGTCCCTGCATTTCCTAGTGGTTGGTCTTGTACTACTTTGATCCTTTCTGCTGATCACAACAACACCAGAGTAGAGCAAGACGGCTAACTCTGTCCTCTGTTGTCCCTGAGTTTCCTAGTGGTTGTTCTTGTACTACTTTGATCCTTTCTGCTGATCACAACAACACCAGAGTAGAGCAAGACGACTAACTCTGTCCTCTGTTGTCCCTGAATTTCCTAGTGGTTGTTCTTGTACTACTTTGATGCTTTCTTTTCTGTAGTATGCCCAATAGTGAAACTCTTTGTCCGCTATGGATCAGGAAGAATCTCATATGAATGTAGCGTTTTAATCAAATACTTTTTGGAGTGTGTATTCCCGAGTGGTGCAGCGGTCTAAGGCACTGCATCTCAGTGCAAGAGTTTGATTCCAGGCTGTATCACATTTGGCCGTGATTGGGAGTCCCATAGGACGGCGCACAATTGGCCCAGCGATAGGCCGTCATTGTAAATAAGAATTTGTTCTTAGCTGACTTGCCAAGTTAAATAAAGGTTAAATAAAATAAATGTATTAAAAGAGGGTAGTATATGACAGACAAAAGCTTTTTCCCCAGAAGTTTTTTGGTGTGTTTATTTAACCTCCTCTTCGCCTCCCCCTCTCTTCTCCCCATGCAGCAGCAGCCTATAGCTGCAGGTGTCTCTGGGTTGTCACTAGTAACCACAGACACAAAGTCAAAATTATCTATATCGTAAAAGTTTATGAAAACAAACATTTGCTTTTTGGTCTAATTTAAGGTCAGGGTTAAGAATAAGGTTGACTGTGTGGTTGTGGTTAGGAATAAGGTTAGGGTTATGTTTAAAATTAGATTTTAAGAGGAGAAATTGTAGATATAGACAGGGTTTGTGACTTGGTGGCTATGGTAACTAGTGACCATAGGCCTGATCACCGACGAGACGGCCTATAGGGAGGAGGTCTGAAACCTGACTGTGTGGTGCAAGGACAACAACCTCTCACCCTCAACGTGATCAAGATAAAGGAGATGATTGCGGACCACAGGAAAAGAAGGTCCGAGCACGCCCCCATTCTCATCGATGGGGCTATAGTGCAGCAGGTTGAGAGCTTCAAGTTCTTTGGCGTCCACATCACCAACAAACTAACATGGTCCAAGCACACCAAGACAGTCAGGAAGAGGGCACGGCAAAACCTATTCCCCTCAGGCGATCAAAAATATTTGGCATGGGGTCCTCAGATCCTCAAAAGGTTCCACAGCTGCACCATCGAGAGAGCATTTGACGGGTTGTATCACTGCCTGGTACGGCAACAGCTTGGCCTCCGACCGCAAGGCACCACAGAGGGTAATGCGTACGGCCCAGTTCATCACTGGGGCCAAGCTTCCTGCCGTCCAGGACCTCTATACCAGGTGGTGTCAGAGGAAGGTCCCAGAGGAAGACTCCAGTTACCCTAGTCATAGACTGTTCTCTCTGCTACCGCACAGAAAGCAGTACCGGAGTGACAAGTCTAGGTTCAAGAGGCTTCTTAACAGGTTCTACCTCCAAACCAGACTCCTGAACGTCTACGCTGCTGCTACTCTCTGTTATTATCTATGCATAATAACTATACCTACATGTAGATATTTTTACTTTTATTTCTTACTTTTTTTTTGTATTTTCTTAAAACTGCATTGATGTTTAAGGGCTTGTAAGTAAGCATTTCACTGTAAGGTCTACAGCTGTTGTATTCGGCGCATTCTGACCCACTGGAATTGTGATACAGTGAATTATAAGTGAAATAATCTGTAAACAATATGTTGGAAAAATTACTTGTTTCATGCACAAAGTTGTTGTCCTTATCGACTTAGCCAAAACTATAGTTTGTTAACAAGAAATTTGTGGAGTGGTTGAAAAACAAGGTTTAATGACTCCAACCAAGTGTTTGTAAACTTCCGACTTCAACTGTAAATCACTAAGCTCATCTGCATTTCCTGCGGTGCAGGAAAATTCTCAGCAACAAAAGAGTGATTCAATTATGATCCTACATCTGTAGCTGCTCGGAGTTTAGGCCTGCTTTTATTGACTTTTACAACGCTGCTGTGTTTGAAGTGAGCTAGCTAGCACCATGGCTGTCATTTCCTGCTCTGCCCGCCTGCTTGCCGCTCACGACGTGTGTAATTAAGATAGAGGCTGAACTGTCCCCTTGAACAGAGCGGCCATGCTGGAGGTGTTTAAACCAAACACCTCATTGACAGAGCTATGGGGTTCATTGCCAGTACCATTACCATACAGAACAGGATATTCACATCACCTTCACAGGTAGAAAGTGCATTTGAACCCTTGAGTTTAATGTCAGGTTTGTTTCAGAATAGCTATCAAAGCCTTTGAGGACAATTTGACCACAAAGGTTAAGAGGGGTTCCCTTCTGATCAGCTTTTTGAAAATGTATATGTACCTGCCTTGGCTGTGTGTGGGTGGGTGTGTTTGAGCTGGTATTTCTGTCTGTGTACGTGTACGTGTGTGTGTGTGTGTGTGTGTGTGTGTGTGTGTGTGTGTGTGTGTGTGTGTGTGTGTGTGTGTGTGTGTGTGTGTGTGTGTGTGTGTGTGTGTGTGTGTGTGTGTGTGTGTGTGTGTGTGTGTGTGTGTGTGTGTGTGTGTGTGTGTGTGTGTGTGTGTGTGTGTGTGTGTGTGTGTGTGTGTGTGTGTGTGTGTGTGTGTGTGTGTGTGTGTGTGGGTGTGTGTGTGTGTGTGTGCGTGCGTGCATGCGTGCGTGCGTGTGTGTGTTTGTGCATGCGTGCGTGCGCGTGCGCGCGCGTGTGTGTGTGTGTGTGTGTGTGTGTGTGTGTGTGTGTGTGTTTAAGCCTGTGTATGTGTGTTTATAGTTGGTTAAGGTAGTGTGGATCACGGTGAGCACAGATGTATGTTAACCGCTCCTCTCCCCTCTCTCCTCTCCTCCCCACCTCTCCATTTCACAACAGAGCGGATGTTGATAGCCGGAACACAGTTAATATTGAGTGCAACAATAATTACACAATCTGGCCCATTATAAATAAGAAAAACCCTGACTTCCTACCCCATCTCTTCCCTCTCCCAGTATGATTAATGAGAGAGTGGATGGGGATGTGGACTCTGGCACATTCATTTCATAGCTGTATGAATTTACTGCCGAGGCCTGAGGCTAAAGGAACCTTTTCAAACAAAAGTTAAAGTGGGTCCTTGTTGTGTGTCTGGGATCTTTTAGTTTCTTTATGGACCTGGTGTGGGGTTGATCATGTGAATTCTGGGAGTATATCCTTATCCTACTATGTGGAAAGTTAAAGGGCTTGGTCCTCTTGTACAAAATGGTTAATTTATGAACTTATTTCAGTTATATAGAAGTGCTATCATGTCTTAAGTACTTGTTTTCTGTAGTTGTTCATCAGGCAATATGCAGTAGGAAATAAAGGGGGTGAAAAGGAATGGTGGTGGTGGTGTGGAGTTAAGAAATAATTCCCAATTTCCCCCATCTAATGTTTTATATTGTAAGATCCTCGTACACACAATGTTTATAGAAACAAGGTCGGTGTTTCATAGCTTAATAGCTTATTGTTACAGTCAGCTAGAAGCCAGTGTGTGTAACTGTTCCTGTCATGGCCAGCAATTTGATAGTTTTTAACACTTAGGCTTTGCCAAGGATTCCAATGTTTCTCTGCTCCGTTTTCACGCCATGCCTGCAAGCCACCTGTGGTTTACAAATATTTGTTCTTAATCCCAGCGTTGGGAACTGTGTGTCCTATCGTGTGGCATGCAACAAGCGCCTGACTGTTCATGGGACACATAAGCCTAGCCAGGCCGCTGTACCTCTGCCCTATAACATGGCCAACAGGTTCACTTATGACCAGTAAAAGCAATTTTGACACAAATCCACATCATATAAAGTGGAACGAACTGCTCTTTCTTTATGCCACCATTCAGGCCATTTAGTATTGGGAGTCAGTCCCCTCTCTGGGAGAGTCAAGCATTCAGGGCAACTTTTTTTTAATGCAAGAAACTTACATTACATTTTTGCCAAAGGGTACAACTAATTAAGAACCCAAATGTTTTTTTTCAATTATACTTCTGCTCTTCTAGGTCAGGTGTTAGTTTTCTTTATTATTATCATTGTAATATCATGGTTGTACAGTCGTGGCCAAAAGTTTTGAGAATGACACAGATATACATTTTCACAAAGTCTGCTGCCTCAGTTTGTATGATGGCAATTTGCATATACTCCAGAATGTTACGAAGAGTGATCAGAAGAATTGCAATTAATTGCAAAGTCCCTCTTCGCCATGCAAATTAACTGAATCCCCCCCAAAAAAGGACCAGCTGACATCATGTCAGTGATTCTCTCGTTAACACAGATGTGTTGACGAGGACAAGGCTGGAGATCACTCTGTCATGCTGATTGAATTTGAATAACAGAATGGAAGCTTCAAAAGGAGGGTGGTGCTTGGAATCATTGTTCTTCCTCTGTCAACCATGGTTACCTGCAAGGAAACACGTGCCGTCATTATTGCTTTGCACAAGAAGGGATTCACAGGCAAGAATATTGCTGCAAGTAAGATTGCACCCTAAATCAACCATTTATTGGATCATCAAGAACTTCAAGGAGAGTGGTTCAATTGTTATGAAGAACGCTTTAGGGCGCCCAAGAAAGTCCAGCAAGTGCCAGGACCATCTCCTAAAGTTGATTCAGCTGCGGGATCGGGGCACCAACAGTACAGGGCTTGCTCAGGAATGGCAGCAGGCAGGTGTGAGTGCATCTGCACGCACAGTGGGGCAAATACTTTTGGAGGATGGCCTGGTGTCAAGAAGGGCAGCAAAGAATTCACTTATCTCCAGGAAAAACATCAGGGACAGACTGATATTCTGAAAAAGGTACAGGGATTGAGGACTGGGGTAAAGTCATTGTTTGGGGCATCTGGAAAAAAGCTTGTCCGGAGAAGACAAGGTGAGCGCTACCATCAGTCCTGTGTCATGCCAACCGTAAAGCATCCTGAGATCATTCATGTGTGGGGTTGTTTCTCAGCCAAGGGAGTGGGCTCACTCACAATTTTGCCTAAGAACACAGCCATGAATAAAGAATGGTACCAACACATCCTCCGAGAGCAACTTCTACAAACCATCCAGGAACAGTTTGGTGACGAACAATGCATTTTCCAGCATGATGGAGCACCTTGCCATAAGGTAAAAGTGATAACGAAGAGGCTCGGGGAACAAAACATAGATATTTTGGGTCCATGGCCAGGAAACTCCCCAGACCTTAATCCTATTGAGAACTTATGGTCAATCCTCAAGAGGCGGGTGGACAAACAAAAACACACAACTTCTGACAAACTCCAAGCATTAATTATGCAAGAATGGGCTGCCATCAGTCAGGATGTGGCCCAGAAGTTAATTGACAGCATGCCAGGGTGGATTTCAGAGGTCTTGAAAAAGAAGGGTCAACACACAAATATTGACTCTTTACATCAACTTCATGTAATTGTCAATAAAAGCCTTTGACACATGAAATGTTTGTAATTATACTTCAGTATTCCATAGTAACATCTGACAAAATATCTAAAGACACTGAAGCAGCGAACTTTGTGAAAATTAATATTTGTGTCATTCTCCAAACTTTTGGCCACGACTGTTTATGCTGTGTGAGTGTCAGCCACCGGTAGTCATTTTTTATGGTAAACACCCAAAGTACCCTCTTTTATGATCCTTCAGTCCTCTGCCTGTTAATGGTGGATGTTTCTGAGATGCACTGTCCCAGCCAGCCTCTCCTGTGAACCATGTGGACCCATTTGTGGACATTCCACTTCTTTATTTGTCTGATTCAGAACAAGTGGGATATACTGTAGGTCAACAGGGACAAAGTGAACTGAAGTTATGGTGTTTTTCCCGATAATATGTCCTGAACTATGTGTGCTGCAAAATAAATATTAATCTATGCGCAGACTTTGTTCCCAGCAGCAGCCAGCAGTAGTGAAGAGGAGAGGGAGGAGTGGGACGGGACGGGTGGAGCTCAGACCTGGGTTCAGATACTGTTTGAAATCATTTTAAAACACTTTGTCTGTGCTTGATTGAGCATGCCTAGCTTAATGGACCAATAGAATAGTGGCAAAATGCCAAAACCCACTCACCTGGCAATCCAGGCAAGCTAAAGCAAATGCTAACAGTATTTGAAACATTTCAAATACTATTTGAACCCAGGTATGCAGGGCGGGTGGAGCTACTAACATGGTGTGGTGGTGCTGTCATGTGTGTTTCTGGAGCTCACCCAGCTCCTAGCTGCCCTATTATCTCCCAGTCTCTGTCTCTGGATAGGATTTATTTCAACATGGCTCTGTGGGCCAAGCGCTGGCCACCTCCTCTTTCTCAGGTCCTGTGTGAACGCAGAAGCCTTTGACCACCTCTGACACACAGTGGGAATGTTTTAGTTCCTTTTAATATGCAGCCTGTCTTTTACGTAAAAATGAAAGACAGACAGGGAGAGAGGAAGAGAAGGATAAATCCTTCCCACGAGTTGAAGTCAACATTGTCAAGCACCATGCTGAAATTTGATTTACTACTGATTGGACTTGAAAAATAACGTTTAGTATATCACCAAGCATGGCCATCTGAGTATGATCTTTGCAAAAGTGCATTGCCATGCTCATGATTCCACATTCCTACCAATGCCTTACAGATTAATACGTTTTCACAGAGACTAGCTAATCTGTTCTCATGTTTCACTTTCATGAGATGAACATTTTTGTTATTTGTGATGAAATCTTCTGCCGCATAATCACTTATTGCATGCAGAACTAAACTGTTTACTGTACATTGTCTTCTCTGTGCAGGACAACAGAACAGAAGGTAGGGGTTCTCAGTGTTCCAGTGTTCCAGGTACGTCTGGAGGTGTCCATTGGCTCTATGCTTCTTAACAATGGAGTTTGAATTGAAGTATTTCTGGTGTCCTATTTCATCACATGTTATGTTCAAATGAGATTTGAGAGCATGTCTGAGCTGAAGGTTTGTCCCCGGTTTTAATCAGGTTTAAATCTGGAGTAAAGCAATCACAATAAGGATATTAAGTGATTATCTTGTTGATCACTGATTGGCTTTGACCGTTGACGTCTTCCGCATGAACGCTTCCTGTCTCCATCTATGGCGTGTTTACAGTATGTGGAGCCTATGGGATTTTCCATAGAATTGAAGAAGATTGTGTCCTTGCAATAAATTCAGAATAAATATACCCTTGTATAGGAAGATTCCATGTATTATGCCTGGGTAAGGATAAATATATCTTGTCCTACATTTCCTTCTGCTGTAACCAGTGACATAGGTCATTATAGTCCTCCTGATTCCACATCACTCCAGACAGTTATAGTTTAGGTAATGGGGACATTGAATTATTTACAACCTCAGTGAATGGCAAATATTGAATCATCTTACTTTGATGTCAGAAAACACAGATATTCCAATCAAAGTTCCAATTCTCAAATGTTATTTTTTGGGAACTTTGCACTTGCTTATACAATTACAGTACGCCCACGCTATGCTCAGAAGAATCAAGGTCCAATATGGGATGTTTTATTTCTGGGAACAATTGATTCTGACTGTCCCTATTCAGATTAGTATCACAGGGTATAGTGTCAGTGTGTTTGGTGACAGCGGTGTTCATCTCTGACTGTCACTATTCTGGCCTTGTTTGCACAGCCTTGCTGACATGTGTTTCAGAACATAGTTTTTATTTTAATCTCTTGAACTGTTTAAGATGTTGACACAGTCACCGTTCAGCTTTATTAATCCAAATGGTGTTTTCTGATGAGATGAGATGTCGTTCCCCTCCCCTCCTAGTCCTCCCTCCTCCTACTCATCTGACTCCGTCCCCAAAGCTAGTCTCTTTGTCCATTATTGCAATAAGCAGAGGGATTTATCATTCATGACTCTCAGCTGAACTGAGAGCAGTGGGAGGCAGCAGATATGCTGCTGTTCCATAGACTGGGATGTGTACAGGCCTCTGTGTAATGCATGGGTTGGCATTGGCAACTCTCTAAACTCACTGCTTTACATTGGGTTCCTTATGCAGCCTTTAGCCCCGCTTTGGTGGTAGAACACAAACATGAACTAGTGTGACTGTGTTTGTCAGTCTGGTCAGAGTGTGTATCCACTGCTGGGTTAGAAAAGAGAAGTACGATATATCATAAGATATATGTTACGACAGACAGCCACACACAGATAGGGTGACAGAATGACAGACAGACAGGGCTGTGTGCAGGGGGAGAGGAGAGGCAGGCAGGGAAGAGTAGAGGACTGGAAGAGGAGAAGAGAGGAGAGGAGCGGTTCAATGCAGAGCGACAGGTCCAACCAGGCAGGGCAGTGGAGCGTTGAAGCCCTCCCACCCCCGCTGATCACAACAGGGGATTAATTATGTCAGCATAATAAGTACAAATGGTGATCTGAACTTGGAATTAGCCCCCTGAGCAGAGGCCGCTGGAGCGCAGAGCTACGGAGGAGAGAGGGGAGAGACCCGCCAATTTGTCTCCGCTCAGTGTGCACAGGCATGGGGTTGGCAGGAAGGGCGGGGCGGCTGGGTGGCTGAATGGTGGGGGGCTGGTGTCGCACAGCCTGTCATCTCTGGTATGATTTGCATGGGTGTCAATCTCAGTGACAGACAGCAGTACAGGCTCTAACTGTGCTTGTAGTCAAAGCACCATTCATTAGCAGCATCCTGCCTGTGTCCCAGACCAGCACCAGGCTCAGCTTGTTCAGAAGACTATTGCATAACCAGACCTTTGACATACTTCTCAGGAGTCAGTCTACCTTCTTTAGACCTGGAGCAACTATTATTTAATCACATAATTTGATGTCTCCTTGTGTAAGCCTCAACAAAAAATGTTCTATCCTGCCCCTCTAGATTCACCAGGGTTCTCTCTCTCTCTCTCTCTCTCTCTCTCTCTCTCTCTCTCTCTCTCTCTCTCTCTCTCTCTCTCTCTCTCTAAGCAGTAGGTGAATGAACCAGCCAGGCTGTGAGAATCTCTCCCCCAGGTTACGGTGCCCTACCAGCCAGGCTCAAGGCAGGCCAGGGCGACCAGTAGAAAACATTGGAACTCCCTGTGATAACAGCCCTTGTCTCCCTGGCAGTGTGCTATAAGTGCTTCCCTTGCCCAGCTTCTCTGACGCCACATTCCCAGAGCAAGTATGCAAACATCCAGAGAACAGAACTCTGTGTGCTCCAGTGAGAAACTCAGACCCAGGCCTCTCCGCCTGGAGATGCAGAGAGAGAAGACTGTGTACCAGCGTTGTTCACCTAACCATAACCATCCACACAGATACAAATCAATAAAGTAACTCATATCATGACCTCTGTAGAACAACAGCAACCAGCAGCATAGCACCCTGCATCCCACTGCTGGCTTGCCTCTGCAGCTCAGTAGGGTTGGTCCTGGTCAGTCCCTGGATGGGAGACCAGATGCTGCTGGAAATAGTGTTGGAGGGCAAGTAAAAGAGGCACTCTGCCCTGTGTAGGGTGACGACTTTCTGATGGGACATTAAACGGGTGTCCTGACTCGCTGTGGTCACTAAAGACCCCTTGGCACTTATTGTAAGAGTAGTGGTGTTAACCCTGGTGTCCTGGCCACCTAATCATTCCCAGCTTCTGATTGGCTCATTCGTGTCCTCTCCACTGTAACCATTCCCCAGGTCGTTGCTGTACTTTACATGAGAATGTGTTCTCAGTCAAAATAAGTGTTAAATAAAAAAACAACACCACTGAAATCAATGGAAAATATACTTTCCCCACAATCTACTGTGACGCAAACTCCTCCGCGTCTACACCGTCCTAGACTAGACCTGTGTCTGTCAGCATATGTTGAGTTTACAGACTGATCCAGACTGAGCCTATTTGAATAGAGGAACAGTCTATGAAGGTTATAGTTAGTGGCTCTAGATAATGATTCCTGGTCTATGGGCTGGGCTGGCGGATGGCAGGTCATATGGCTATGCACTGGGCCTATAAATCCAGCTCTATGATGAGCAGACTGTTACTGTGTATGACTTATATCACTGAGGCTGAGGCCAGTAAAGACAGCCTCTCGTAAACATGTGGCATAGTCGCCATGACACGCTGTCAATTTTCATTTTTCAGCGGTTATTGGAGTGGAGAGTGCTGAGTTATGTCTCTGGGAGACTCTTGTTAAGACCTCCCTGTGAGAGAGAGAGGGGGAGAAAGGTACAAAGAGAAAGAGAGAGACCAGAAATTCAGTTCATGTCATCACTCAAGATATTCAGCATCATTTGTTTATTTAGTTGTTCTATGCCAAGCCTAGATGTAAGGCTCTGTTTAGATTTGTAATAGTGTAATAGTTGAGTTTTAGGGTTTAATAATTATATATTTTTTTTAATCTTGTCTCTCGTTTCCCCTTACCCCTCCCCCTCTCTCCCACTCCCTCTGTCTGTCTGTTGGTCTCTCTTTTTCTTGCTCGTTCTCTCTGTCTCTCAGGGCGTCATGGTGGGAGATGAGACGCAATTATGGAGGGGATATGGGCACATTACTGCTGCTTGTTTTCACTGGGGGGGAGAGGAGGGGTCTGAGAGGAGAGGTGGGCCCAGTGTGCTACTGAGAGAAAGCTCTGGCCCAGGCTGCCTGGTGATGGCTGATGACACGGCACTGACTCACTGGCCCCAGTCCCGCCCCGCAGGTGAGTAATGCACAGCACCGTCACTTACTGGAACACACACGACCTCAACACAGTGGAGACTACACACACACCACCACGACACAGAGACTACACACACACCACCACGACACAATGGAGACTAGACACACACACCACAACACAATGGAGACCACACACACACCACCACGACACAATGTAGACTACACACACACCACCACGATACAATGGAGACTACACACACACCACCACGAAAAAATGGAGACTACACACACACACGAGTACACACACAGTGCTCTGACAAATGAATCAAACAGCGGACTAAAATTGAAACACCACCCACTCCTCCACCTTTAGCTAAAAATAACATCCAATGGATAACGCAAGACCTGACCTGTTTGGCACAGTGTGAAAGAGACAGTTAAACTCACACATTAATAGTCATCAGAAGAACTAAAGCATTGTTTTGAGACTGATCAATGAGGAAGCTGCTGTATGGACAGATCAGAGATCATAATAGATACAGTATGTCAGCTTTGGATCAGCTCTGTCCCCCTCAATACCCACACTAATGAGAAGGGTACTTCCATTGACATAAAGCTGTGAGTCATTTATTAAAAGGTAGAAAATGGTGGCTATAATAAGCAGCTCATTTTCAAAAGTGTAGGCTTGATGTCCACAGTTACTCAATGTTCTCTCAGGTCAATGATTAATAAACACAGAGAAAAGAAAAGCTGTCCTTGTAGTTGGATGAGATTGTTGCCTATTTAAAGGTGTCTCATGTTTTCCCCATTTGTCCCCGGTGTATTTATCCCTGTGTTTCCTGTCTCTCTGTGCCAGTTTGTCTTGTTTTGCCAGGTCAACCAGCATTTCTCCTAGCTCCTATTTTTCCCAGTCTCTGTTTTTTCCTAGCCCTCCTGGTTTTTACCCTTACCTGTCCTGACGCTGAATCTGCCTGCCTGACCACTCTGCTTGTTCTGACCTCGAGCCTGCCTATCCCCTTGTACTGTTTGAACTCTGACCTGGATTATGAACTCTCACCTATCCCTGACCTGCCTTTTGCCTACCCCTTTTGGTATAATAAATATCGGAGCTCAGCCATCTGCCTCCTGTGTCTGCATTTGGGTCTCGCCTTGTGCCCTTATAGCATGAAGGGTCATTGAGACAAAAGTATCGAAACGTCTCCTAGCTATCCACTTTACAAAGACAGACATTGTGCTTCAGCGAAGAACACCATACTGCATGGCCATTTCCTCTAATCGACGTTCTTGGCAAGTCTAATATTTACAAAACTGCTATAGGTTGACAACCCTCAATTAAACTTGTCATAACAGAATCCATCCAAAAGAAAAGAGGGAGAGAGACAGGAAGGAGAGATGTAGTGGATGATGTCAACAGGGTGAGCGAGGGAGGAAGAGAGCACTCATACATGCCATGGGTAAACAGCTGTTATGGTTGAACTGGTTTCCTTTGTGCCCTGACTACACCTCCATACGCACGTGCGCACGCACGCACGCACGCACACACACACACACGCACACACACACACATGCACGCACGCACGCACACACACACACACACACACACACACACACACACACACACACACACACACACACACACACACACACACACAGGCATACACACAGGCATACGTATGCACAGGTATGCACTCTCTCTCACACACACACACACACACACACACCTCCTCACACAGTCAGACAAAAAGACTTGAGTGATAGCACCGAAATTCAATAGCTTATGAAATAGAATTTCTGTTCAACTATTAATCTTTCTGTTTCAATGCTTTGAAGTTGATCTGCTTTTGAAACAAAGCAGAGCAGCAGAACTCACTGAAAGAGAAAGAAAGAGCGAGAGAGAAAAAGGCCCCTTTGCAATACATGTCTGAATTATTACAGGGATGTAAGTATGTAACCTTAGCCAGGGGTTTTGAGTCTGTGTAAATTGATCTAATCAGAGTGCAGGGAAAACAAGTATGACCCTGTGCACTGTGCATGTTAGAGGTCATCCTGTCTGTTTGGCTTTCTGGGTCCTTACCATGTGCTTTCTCTGGTGTTGTAAATAACCCTGGCCCAGAGAGGAGAGACCTGTGTGTGTGTCTGTGTCTGTGTGTGCTACAGGGGCATGCTGGTCTCCTTGTGAACCCGGCTCAAACACACACACACATACACAAATACACACACGCTGGGATCATTTCTCCCCAGACTAACTGCCTAGCAGTGTGTCTCTGGCCCCACACGGTCCTCTCTCTGAGCCACAGGCAAACAGAGCAGAGTCCAACAGGCCCCTGTGTCTGATTCACAAGTATGCTTCACTACTGTAATGATATGCCTCCCAACTACCTCTCCACTGTTGATCACTAAGACCTGGCAGAGTGATAATTTAAAATGTCAATAAAGTACTCTGGAGAAATTCCAAGCGGATTATCACCCCAGTAACATAAGCAGACTATGGCTTATCTTTCGGGGCAGAAAAAAAACGTATCGTCTTGATTTCATAAACCCTATATTTTATTAAAAAGTCTGCCATGCCAGGCTGGGAATGGGAGAGTAACATTACATTTTTTAGTGAAGGGGGTGTTGGGTTGAGTTGGGGCGGGGGGGGGGGGGGGGGGGTGCATCATATAAAAGAAGATATACAAGCGATTCACATGCAAATGCTGTGGGTGATTTAGAAAGAGGGGAGAAAAGGGGAAATGTGCTATTGAAAGGCAGTGGAGGGATGGAGGGAGGGATGGAGGGAGGGATGGAGGAGGGTGTGAGGTAGCGGCGCTATGAAACAGAGAGACATTTGTGTAATCTGGCTTTATGTATCAACAGTTGTGAATAATAACATAAAGAAAACTTACCTCATCATGCCTGGTACAGCCAAGGCATAAATAACGACCAGAACAATGGAATTACTATTAGCCAGTCTCGTCTGGAGCTCACAGCTACATCACAGGATTCTTTAGAAGAGCTGGCAAGAAGATGAATGTTTTGTTAAATATCAGTGTGGGGGCATGTGAAGAAGGAGAGGAGGAGGGTTGAAGGGGAGGGGAGGATGGGGGTAGCTTGCTGGGTCTTCTAAACTTAGAGTCTATCCTGGCACTTGTGTTAATTATGGTGTGTTGCTACGGATGCGTCACACTCCTCTTGGCCTGACTCTGGCGTCTCTGGCGTGTTGGTGGAGGGTTGTTATGGTATTAGATACATGTATTTGTTCAGAGGATTATGGGTGGTGTTCAATGGAATCCCAGGCGTCAGATTGGTCGACGTGTGCTTTTCGGGCCGTATTCCTTGGCTCCTGGCCCTCACGGCATAATAATGTGCTATGTGACGCCACCAGCCCGGCTCCTTTCTCAAAAAGCTGAACTTTAGAAGCACATATTTTATGATTCACTCCCAGAGAGTGTGAAATGTCTTGAAGCCTGTTTCTGTAGCTCAACAGCCCTTCCTGGAATTAGAAAAAATAGGATCTTCTCAGAATGAGTTTGACTCTCTTTGTTTTTGTGATGAGCATACATATACAGATGTTGACGGACACACAGGTTGAGTATAACTGTAGCCAGGATAAATTCAAATAAATGTATGTAGTCATAATTGTAGTGTCCGTCATCCATAAAGTCTACGACAGTGAGATCATGTGTGTGACCAGAACAGAGGCACTACCCCCAGGGTAGTGTGTGTGTGACTCAGTGGTAGCTCCAGTGTGTGCTCCTTTGCCCATACCCCCCCTCTAACACACACATACACACACAACCTCACACACATACAAACACACCGGCACACACACTCTAACCCCTAACACACCCTCATAAATCTATGGACACATAGTATTAGCACTTTATGTCCGGGGCCTGTGATCTAAGGAGACAGACATGTCCAGGCACAACCCCCCCCCCCCCTCTCTCTTTCTCTACCTTCTTTATTTTTCTAAACCTGGGACACACACGGTCAGGGGTGAGCCTGATAGCATGACAATGGGGTGACAGAGACACAAGCTAGGGGGACAGAGTGACAGGGTGGCTGGGATGCAGGGTGATAAGGTGCTGGCACAGGGTGACAGAGAAACTATCTGGTGAGGACATAGGTGAGTGATGGCAACTGGCCAACACACCCAATTCTCACCTTCTCTCTTTATCTCTGTCTCTTTTTCTGTCATTCTCTCTATCTCACTCTCACTCACCCTCTTTAACCACTACCCCCGCCATCTCTTCCTCTTTTTTCCCAGACTTTGACAGAAGGTATGCGTTCTGTGTAACCTGGTCCCAGGCCTGTTTGTGCTGTGTACCCTGGTTGGCACTAACAGATCTTTGACCAGGCTAGGTCCTGTGTTCCTGTATGGACACCACAGTAGCTCAGAGTCCTCAACAGCCCACTTTGATCCTCTCCTCTGGAGCTGTTCATTGTTCCTGCTGTGTGTGTGTTTTCCCTCTAACTCTGATGTCATCGCCGTGCCATGCACTCATCCAGGCTTCATTAAGTTAGGGTCTTTTGTGTGGAGTGGAGGTGGGGGCCGGAGGGGAGGGTGGTGAAATGCTGTGCTGGTGGTGGTAGTGGTTAACATCCTTCCTGTTTGCTCTCTTGGCTGTGAGTCACGGCCTGTGACACTCTGAACGAGGCCAGAGGGCCAGGGGAGGTACATTCTGGTGGGTAGCCCCCCAAACCCTGACCCCCCCTCCCACCCACCCAGGTGGAAATTAAAACAGCTCCCTTTGTTTCATATACCAACAACCTCACACACTAACTGAGCACAAAAGTGTGTCAAATAAAATAAAATCGAATGCAATTTTATTGGTGTAGCGAAATACTTGTGTTATCTAGCTCCAACAGTGCATGCTTGAACATTATGTAATACATGTAATGTTCGTTCTAGTTATTGCTGAAATGGTTTCCTAGAATGGTTGAGAACACTGGTCATATTAGCCCAATACCAGAATGAATTAATAAATAATCTGCCCTGACCCTAGAATCAGATGAGAGATGAGGTGGCATAGTGGAACAGTATGTGGGAGACTGGCCACCGCTGCTCTCTGAACAGACGGAGGCAGGCCCCTGTGGGTGTGCCTGTGTCTGTGTGTGTGACTGACTGACTGTGTGGGAGTGTGTGTGTGTGTGTGCATCCGTGTGTGTGTGTATTACTGACAGTGTGGAAGTGTGTATGTACAACTGGATGGAGAGTAGAGTGTGGTAATGCAGGGTAATATGGTGACTGTATAATTGGTCATCCTCTAGTCGGTTTTATTATGGTATGCGTCGTTGTCTGTGAGTTGTATTTATTGATACATAATGCTGTGTTTTCATTCAGAAAATTAAATTGCTTGTGAAGTAACATTTTTGTAAATATCAAAACCTGTTTACACAGCGGTAATGAAATTCCAATGATTTAGATGGCGAGGCAGGTAAATAATGTTTCTTTATGATTATTGAATTTCCTATTTTTTATTGTAATTTCCATATTGACAGTAGCAATACGGGTTTATTCATATTACTAATCATATTAGTAAGTCAGCCCTTAAAACACATTTTTTTTTTGTCTATCACAGAGATGATCTATGGTGGTCTCAGTGGTCAGAGATTGGTCCAGTGGGGGGTTAGTGGAGATGTTCCAGGCAGCAGGAGTCAGTGTGGTCCAGTGGGGGGTTAGTGGGGGTGTTCCAGGCAGCAGGAGTCAGTGTGGTCCAGTGGGGGGTTAGTGGGGGTGTTCCAGGCAGCAGGAGTCAGTGTGGTCCAGTGGGGGGTTAGTGGAGATGTTCCAGGCAGCAGGAGTCAGTGTGGTCCAGTGGGGGGGTTAGTGGGGATGTTCCAGGCAGCAGGAGTCAGTCTGGTCCAGTGGGGGGTTAGTGGGGGGTGTTCCAGGCAGCAGGAGTCAGTGTGGTCCAGTGGGGGGTTAGTGGAGATGTTCCAGGCAGCAGGAGTCAGTGTGGTCCAGTGGGGGGTTAGTGGGGGTGTTCCAGGCAGCAGGAGTCAGTGTGGTCCAGTGGGGGGTTAGTGGGGGGTGTTCCAGGCAGCAGGAGTCAGTGTGGTCCAGTGGGGGGTTAGTGGGGGTGTTCCAGGCAGCAGGAGTCAGTGTGGTCCAGTGGGGGGTTAGTGGAGATGTTCCAGGCAGCAGGAGTCAGTGTGGTCCAGTGGGGGGTTAGTGGGGGTGTTCCAGGCAGCAGGAGTCAGTGTGGTCCAGTGGGGGGTTAGTGGAGATGTTCCAGGCAGCAGGAGTCAGTGTGGTCCAGTGGGGGGTTAGTGGAGATGTTCCAGGCAGCAGGAGTCAGTGTGGTCCAGTGGGGGGGTTAGTGGGGGGTGTTCCAGGCAGCAGGAGTCAGTGTGGTCCAGTGGGGGGTTAGTGGAGATGTTCCAGGCAGCAGGAGTCAGTGTGGTCCAGTGGGGGGTTAGTGGGGATGTACCAGGCAGCAGGAGTCAGTGTGGTCCAGTGGGGGGTTAGTGGAGATGTTCCAGGCAGCAGGAGTCAGTGTGGTCCAGTGGGGGGTTAGTGGAGATGTTCCAGGCAGCAGGAGTCAGTGTGGTCCAGTGGGGGGTTAGTGGGGATGTACCAGGCAGCAGGAGTCAGTGTGGTCCAGTGTGGGGTTAGTTGTTCCAGGCAGCAGGAGTCAGTCTGGTCCAGTGGGGGGTTAGTGGGGATGTTCCAGGCAGCAGGAGTCAGTCTGGTGTGTCCAGGCAGCAGGAGTCAGTGTGGTCCAGTGGGGGGTTAGTGGGGGTGTTCCAGGCAGCAGGAGTCAGTGTGGTCCAGTTGGGGGTTAGTGGAGATGTTCCAGGCAGCAGGAGTCAGTGTGGTCCAGTTGGGTGAGAGACAAGGAGAGGAGAGGAGGAGGGCCTATCAGTGTCAAGGAGTGGAGAGGCTTCTGCTGCTGTCTGTTGTTTGTTGACAGGAAGGTGTCATTTGGCAGAGTGTCTGTTGCTAAGGGCCGGGGGCCAGGATGGGTCTCCTTCATTCCTAATGACTATGGAGTGTGACTCACATGACGACAGGCTACAGAGCGTGGTGTAGACTAAGAGAGAAGAGCACCTGGCGCTGCCCCGCTCCACTCCGCCAGCCTAACTACCTCACCTCTCTCAGAGAAGTTAGAGCCTCTGTATCTTTATGTTTTCACCCACCGCTGAATAATCTATGAATAAAGAGACCATGTGACCCTCCCTAATTGTCATGTTTAAGCCCCTTCAAATGAGAGATGGAAAATTCCAGACCTGGAAGGTCTTTCAGCTCAGGCCACCAGACCCCTTTGTCTGCCCATGGCAAAACTGAAAAAGGTAACAGCATATGTTTACATAATTGTATGTAAACAAACACAACATATTTTTTTCTCTTTTTTATGTAGGGCAAGAGCAAAAAGGAAAAATAACACTTGGTTGTGTGTGTGTGTTTGGTTTTACTATCCTTACAAGGAAAAATGCAGTTTTAGGCTTAGGGGTTAGGTTTAGGGTTAGGATTTTGTTTAGGGTATGGGGTTAAGGTTAGTGTTAAGGTTAGGGTAAAGCTTAAGGTGAGGGGACGAGGTGACGTTGTATTAGTTAATGTGACGACTGTTGTTCATCGAATTATTAAAGTTTCTAAATGCGTGATTAACTGAATCAAGCAATTATTAACTCATTAACCAGGGGCACCATGGGAGAACTAGTTTTTATTGAGTTTCTATTTCCCAAATTAACTCAAAGAATTTCAGAATATCGATTTTACAACAGCCGCTAATTAACCAGTTGCCTCTACCAATGTCGTTCTGAACGTCGTATAGCCCGTGAATCTGCACGGACCCGGGTCTCACCAATGAGTTCGTACCACACCAATCTTAGTTGAATATTTATTTACTAAAAAGCTAAAATGATGATAAAAGATACACAGACAAAACACATTATAGGCTATTGATTAGAACTTAGTATAACGGGCCAACACACTATGGCTCGTGTTACCAACAATGGGGATTTCAAAAGAGAGAGAAAAAAGAAAGTACACAAGAGAAATATACATTTGGGTGAGTTTGTCAGCTATGCTATTCTAACCCTAGTCTTGCCCCAAACTGCCGCTCTTATGGGTCAGAATATAATGATGTAGTTACGTGGGAATGATCTCAGAGGATTCTCTGCGTAGGCCTTAAGCTGTTCGATGACGTACTAATCCGGCGCACCTCTATGAGCGTCCTCCCGATGTCAGTGTCCTTTTTGGCATAGGAGTCTGTTCCCTCACCCTTTGCTCTGGAAGGGGTCTTCTGAGGACAGAAGACCCTTTAGAAACCCTTTAGATACCACGATTCGATGGGAGATGGAGGCTAGGTGGTTCGACTTGAATTCACCCGCTTAGACACAGCTACTCATCCGTAGCTTGGGTAGAAAAGGACATCTTTGTCCTCAAACTTGCGTTGCGTTCTGGGTTCGTTGACTTTTTAGACCTTGCTGCAGCTTGGGTCACGTAGTCTTGTCGTAAATTCTATACTCACAGGTTTTATACCCTTGGGTCAGAAGTGGGCGTAACCGCCTTTCTCTGGGCGTACCAAGTTAATGAGGCAAGGTCTAGATTTTATTCAAATCCAATTTTAGACAACAAACTTAACATTTCATTTTCCCCATAACATTCTCTTTGATTTGGATACTTTCCATACAACGTACAATGTATAAACATCAAACATATACTAGGAAAACTCTTCACATTACAATGTTTTCGTAATAACGTAATCTATTAACCTTTAATAACAAAACAAAAATGACATACATTTTCATATTTCATCTATCGTCATGACCACCATTGTGGCTGATGGAAACCATTGTTCCAAAGTCCCTTTATTTCATGTTTAATGTTCTGAGGCTGGTTCTCCATAGTAACAGGACAAAGGAATTTGTCTGTGGCCTGATATTTACCAGGGGCGAGAGAGATAATCTGTAGGGTTGTGGTCTCCTGTAACGTGGCCTGGTCAGGACAGTCATGACAGGGGCTTAGGGAAAATAGGATTTTCAATGGGAATCAATTGTTTGGTCCCCACAAGGATAGTAAAAAAAAGATGTGTGTGTGTGTGTCAGGGATTTATCTTGTTTTTGGACAAGTATGTTAGATCTTGCTTCTCAAGCGTTTTTAATCTCTTTGAAAATATCAGTATTATTGACTTGATGTGTCTAAACCAAAGATTTAATGTGCTGCTTTAGCATATTATATATAGTTCAGATATAATATGGCTTCTGTCACAAAACAAATACAGATTTTAAAATTATGACGTTGGTGTAGTTACTTTTGCACCTGGTTCATGGCAATTTTTTCCAACAATAACAATAGAATTCTCAGGTCATGGGTGTTTATAATTTCATAAAGCCTGCAATGTGATTTGTAAAAGAGGGGGGTATCCTAGTAATCGTTGTTGTCAGAGTCTCTCTACTCAAGCCAAGGTGTGGGTGAGACAACCACGCAATTACATCTCTGCATGTTGTTGAGACGTTTAGAATTCCCACAACCTAATACAGAAGCATTGATTCAAATTACAGGCTTTAGAGCCCACGGTGGGAACATATTTATTGTGGCACCTTTTCTTTCTCTGCCGGTGACAGTCGACTACAAAAACTAATTAGTGCTTTCAGCCCGACACCCATTAGCTGAAACACAATCCTCAAAGCTCTGTGAAAAATACAATTATGACATTCCTCTTTATAAATCACTGGTTAGGTCCTAATCCCTTTCCAATGGAAATATGATTTCCCACTACAAATTGTCTGTTCTGTTATATGTTCTGCAACACATAATTAAACCTGTGATGTGCTTGAGGAAAGGAAGTCATTTTGATCAAAGACTTTTGGCAACAGTAGTGTGCTCTGTCTTTATGCTTGTTTAAGTAACAGCTACTGGTGAACCTGGTCCTGTGAGTTGTTCTAATGGATTAGTAACAACAACAGCAGCAGCCACCTGTAAATAACCTGCGTTCGTCACTCGGCCAGAAACACAGACACACACAAGAACACATACACACAGTGGCTGATATGGACACACACACACACACACATACACACACACACACACATACACACACACACACACACACACACACACACACACACACACACACACACACACACACACACACACACACACACACACACACACACACACACACACACACACACACACACACAGGATATTACATGAATCATAAAGTGAGTGTGGGTTCTGGTGGCCGTCAGCAGGTTAGTTAGACGGCTGTCACTCGCTGACCTGGAGAAAATGTGTCGACACATTACTGCAGGCCATTAAAAACAATCCAGCGTTATTCTCAAAGGTGGCTCTGCTGCTGCTTCACACCAGAATAAATCATCCACTGCCTGGTGGTCGAAACACAACCAGAACAACACCCTATTATCAACAGAAACAAAGTCTAAAGGAAACTTTTATGAGAAATATTATTAACCTTTTATTAACGTTTTTTCATAATTGTTCTACAAATCAAATCAAATCAGATTTTATTGGTCACAAACACATGGTTAGCAGATTTGAATTGCGGGTGTAGTGATATGCTTGTGTTTCTAGCTCCGACAGTGCAGTAATATCTAACAAGTAATATCTAACAATATCACAACATATTCCCAATACACACAAATCTAAGTAAAGGAATGGAGTTAAGAATATATAAATATATGGACAAGCAATGTCAGAACGACATAGACTAAGATGCAATAGAATAGAATACAAAATATATGTAAACATTATTAATGTGACTAGTGTTCCATTTATTAAAGTGACCAGTGATTTCCAGCCTCTAATGTGCTAGTGATGTCTGATGGTCTTGAGATAGAAGCAGTTTTTCAGTCTTTCAGTCCCAATATGGTCACTAGTGTTAATAAGCATTACCATGACATTATAGTGGTTTGAAGAATAGACACATCCATTTCCATTACATTACATTACAATGATAGAGGATAAGGATTAAACATAGGCCATAATCTGTTCTGTCCAGATTATTGTTGCAGTGGGTGAGCTAGGCTAATCCTCCACATAATTCTAATCCGACATTTAGTTGTTTGTCTGACTACAGTGCCCTTCCTACAGGTAAAGGGTGTGACTACCCTGGAGAGGGGGGAGGCCAGCCGACAGGATGACATGCCATAAACAACGTCACTGTCAGCCAGGCAAAGACTTCCAGTGTCTGACTGCCTGCTTCAGAGGTCAGGGGGCAAATCTGGTGCTAATCTGATAATCCAATTGGGCTGCCGTATTCACATGATCTGCAGCGCTGAAGGATGGACACACTCACCTACAGTAGGCATATACACACGCAAACGGGCACATACACACAGGAACACACACACTCGTGCTGTCAGTCTCCTGGCCTCTGTGTGTCTCACGTCAGTGTTTGACTCGGTGTCACCGCTCCATTTGATTCCTCTGACTCTTCAAGTAGATTAGTGAAGGTGACTTAGAGGGGGAATTCCGGTGCGTAATTGGCAGAATTTATAAACCAATTAAAATAACATTTTAAAGAGCGTTATTCTCTGCTATTATTAACTTGCTCTGATTGGATAAGCAGGGGCCCCAGTCGATGTGCACACTTCTTATCATACCCTTACTGTTAGTAAGCACAGTGTGCCGGCTCTGTGTTGTGGTCGGATAATTTCAGGGCCAACTCATCCCAACTCACTCAGACACAACAGCAAAACATCACTACTCCTTGCTTGTCCAATTCCAAGTGTATGTTGATGTTGCATGTTACACATTCTCTCCATGCAAACAAGTCAATAACAACAACCGTGTGTCCTGGCCTGCAGTATCTCTCTGTATGTGAAGGTACAGTCCTGCTCTCTGGCACCAGGGGAGTAGCAGGCTTAGAGGGAGAGTGGATCCCATTTCCCAGGCAGGCCGAACAGAACAGAGCAGAACCCCAAGGCAGTATGCGTGTCTCTGTGGGTGTGTGCACGTAGGCGTATACTTGCATCTGTGTTTGTGTGTGTGTAGGTGTGCATGCATGTGCGTGCATGTGTATGTGTGGAAACTGAACTAATTGCAGGATATTGGGTCTGGTATGATGCAACCAGACCAAGGTAAGGCTAATAAAGGAAGGATGCATTATTTTATATTATTAGATAAGTGTGGATCCCACAGTGGATGCTGTGACCCGGGGAACCCAGAGAAGGCAAGAGAAAGAGGAAGGATGACAACAACAGCTCCCAATGTTTAAAGAGTCATACTGCATACTGCCGTACTGCATACTGCCATACTGCATACTGCCGTGCTAATATACTAACAATCCTCTGGCGACTCTCAGGGTGCTGTATGTCTCGTTGATGATTTGCAACAAGTGTCAATATTCCTTTTCAAAGAACACTTTCTTGCTTACAATTACTATCCAACACTACTAAATATTCTTATTGACAGAAGACATCTTGGAGATCATCATGGCTTTCTGCAGTCGCCAAACCTTGATTGGGTCGCCTCTTGTTTAGCAGCCTCTTTGTTTACTGTGTTTGTTTGACGTGACTTTAGAAATAAAGCAAGAGAAAGAGAGACTATTTATTGAGTACAGCAAGCACTGATCTGTTCTGTGTTCAAGCTTCCCTATGACCAGGGAGGGAGACTCCAACCAGACCTGGGTTCAAACACTATTTTAAATCTTTCAAATACTTTGAGCGTTTGCTTCAGGCTGCCTGGAGTGACTGATGACCAGGGGTTGCACTTTTGTCACTATTCCATTGGTTTCATTGCTCCAGACACGCTCAATCAAGCACAGCTATAGTATTTGAAAGGTTTCAAATAATATTTATACCCAGGTCTGAGTACTACTCCTCTAACATATTCCCTCCAATCAGAGCAGGATGAGCAGGAAGAGGACATTGTTTACCAATAGAACTAATCACCCTGATGACACCTCTATAAACCTAAGCTAACAGTCTCTTGGTCGGGGGACAGTGACTTGAGTGACTGGAGAGTACCTTTATGTGACCACAGACAATGCTGCAGCAGCGCCAAAGACAAATAGACAGGGGGGTGCCGTGCGCTGAGGCAATATTTGGCTTGGCCAGATGGCCAGAGAGAGCATGCAGGGCCAGGCAGGCTTCATAGCCCTCTCCACATCTGCTGCTTGTGATTTGACAGTCAGCCAGCGAGTGTCCGTCCGTCTCTTTGCGTTTGTGTGTGTGAGGTTTTTCCAGTGCTCTGAGGTAGTCAAACAGCGTGATGAGTTGGGATGAGCCCTCCAACACTGACGGATCAGTGGATTGACTGACTGGCTGAGCAGTGAGCGAGACCCTGGAGAGAGTAGAGACACATTACCCCAGGGGCCCAGGGACATTGCATTTTCCCTGGGATGAGCTTGGCTAAAGTCGATATAATAGAGATACTTACAAAGTCTAAGCAAAGTTTTGTTTTTGCATTAAGCCTATGTGTCATATAATTGTAGAATTCATGTATGATGACATGCTTGATAGAATAGAAATAACAGGATGAAGTCAACAAACGTGGAGTGTTTTTCAATATGCTGTGCTCAGATTGGCTGCTCTCATTAAGGCAGGAGGAGCTAATGTTAGAACTAGCCAAACTCCTCCTCTCCTCTCCTAGAGGACTGCCAGAGTAATACTAGTGGTGTGGTCCCGTTGCATCACCAGTCACCCTGTCCACATTCAGAAGCTTGCTTTCGCAGCTGTTTAATATAAATTCTCTGTGAATATCTTGGTCCAGATGGTTTATTTTTACAAACAATACACAGGCTCACATTCCTGCAGTGTGCCCCCCTCCCACCCTCCCCTGACTGCCTAACTAGCAAGGCTCACTTTGGAGAGAGAGATGGAAGGGTGGGGGTAGAGGGGTGCACAGAAGGCACAGTGACACTAGTCTCATGCCAACAAGGTACAATAAAAGCGATTTGTTCCTGTACAGGTGTGGATATATAACATAGACATAGATATTGAGAGACAGATACACACATAACACAGTGTTTCATGTGAGGACTCAACAGATGTGCGGGGTTAAAAAAGTGCATGTATATGGATTTTGGATTCCAGTGTGTTTATTTGAACGGGATACATAACCATTTGTCATAGATCTTCAGGGTTCCAGATGAGATCCAGATGACGGCACAGCAGCGTTGTGTTAGTTAATGTCACTGATATTGAATGGAGGGGCGTGGTGTTTCCGTTTACCCTCCGGTCAGTCAAACAGTCTCAGGCCCTGCACCCCTGCCTGCACCCCCCAGGCCCCAATGACACAGCCAGCCTACCAATGCCTGTGCACCTGCCTGCACCCCTCCCTGTACCCCTGCTTGCACCCCCTTCTATACCCCTGCTGCACACCTGCAAGTCCCCCAGGCCCTCCACCCCTGCCTATATCCCAGACTGCACCCCCAGGCCCTACTGTCACAGCCAGCTAATGCACAGGCCTGGACCCCTCTCTGCACCCCCAGGCCCCACTGCCACAGCCAGCGAGCCAGCCACTGCACACTGCACATCCATTCCCTTCCAGCCAACAGCTCAGGCCCTCCTCACAAAGGGAGCTCATAACAAGAGAGAAGAAAGAGCCAGAGTCACTTGGACGGGATTACATCCTAGTAGGATTCTTCAGTCCCCTCCACAGGCCGCCCCCTAACCCTCCCCTCCCCTGTTCAGAAAGTGAGCAGGCAAGGACTCAGTGAATAAAGAGAGAGGGTCCACACAAGAACCAATGGACTGTTCATAGTTGGATGGAGTAGATCGACAGAGGGTCCAGTCTCTACAGAAGGTCTATTGTATACTGAGGATTCAGTTACTACAGTATATATATATTTCACTATAGCTTTAGAATGAGAATCTTGTTATTCCTGTATATTTACATTTTATGATGAAGGAAGTGTATCATAGTTCCTAAATTGACAGTTATAAGCTTTAAACATCCAATAGGGAAGATAGCTGTATGTCTGCCTGGTGTAAACCGTATTTGAGGAACTTGCTTTAACTCGTCCAGAACTCCCACCAAGCCTGTGAGAGGCAAGGCCATCACCCCACTGATGTTTTTCCATGTCCTCTATATCTTAAACACCCACAGCACAGCACACCCCTCAGGACTCTTTATCCCCCCATCTCTCTCTTTCTCGCTCTCTCTCTCTCTTTCCATCCCCCTCTCTCTCTGTCTATACCCTCTTTCTCTCTTTTTATTGCCCCTCCTCTCGTTATCTCTATTTCTCTCTGTCTCTCCTCCTCACTCACTCCTTCATTACCTTTACTCTAGGTGTTCTTGTCCAATCCACCACCGTGAGACCAAGCTGTGAAGCAGCCTATTGGCGGTGCTTCCTTCCGTTCCTCCACATGATCCCCCCACAGTGGCGGAAGGGGTCAGGTAACAGGTGGACAAAGCCTGGTCGATTCAGAGTAAATGATGCGTGGTCCCAGCGTGGTAAATAAGAGGCAGGGTGCCATCAAAGCAGAGCAGCCTGAACAGCTGCCATTCCTGCTGGGTTCCTGCCGCTGCCGGTGCTGATTGTGGGGATGAGGTCACCTGGCTGAGCCCACCGTGGCTCACCATGCACAGAGGGACAGGATGTGTAGATGAAGTTGACCGCGCTGCCTGTGTAAACCAGAGAAACTCACTGGTGTGATGTATGAGTTCACTTTAATGATCAGAAGCGTAGTGACATTATTCTTGCTTAGGAAAACTAGAAACCAAAGATATATAGAATTAGGTTTTTGGGCTGTGGGCGATGGCATAGGATAAGATTATAGTTGTTTATGGATGGAAGTGGTAATAACCGTTAATTTTTGTGTTTTTCTACTTGCTTATCTTTCATGGAGAAGTGTGACAGTCATTTCAGTGGTGAGGATAGGTTTATAAATCCCTACAATAAAACCACATAGTTTGAAAACAAAAAACCATCCGGCAGTTTCCAAATCGCTCCTTATAGTTACTGCTTTAATTTTCTTGTTCCCTCGCCAGCCCCAGAACAGGAGATGGGCTGTAGAGATGTAGCTGTTGTTTGTAGGAAGCCTGCATGTGTTGTGTTGTTTAGAATGGCTTGCGTCAGAGCTGCTGACCTCAGAGCTGAAAGACTGAATCACTCAGCAGCCTTCCCCCTGGAGCTCCTCCCTTCACTGGAGCCAGGGAGGCAGCCCCAGCTGCCTGCTCTCCCAGCCAGGGCTCCCCAGCCAGGGCTAACCCAGCCAGGCCTCCCCTCAGCCAGGCCCCACGGCACTGCTCCACACCCCTCCTGGAGCTGGGGACAGGTTCTGGGCCTGGAACTCTTCCTCACATCGCAGCCAGGCAGCAGTCCGCCAGCCCCCTCAGCCAGGCCCCATTGTGGTGCTCCACTGCCCAGTAATTGATGCCTTGGACTTGGGATATATTTAATCACCATAACAAGGAGTTGGTAGGAACAAATGACCTTGTAAAGTCTCGCTCTCTGTGAAGCTCTCTGAATGAGCTGGATCACAGCTTATGGACAGGGGTGGAGGAGGGTGGAGTTGTGTATGTGCAGTCCACCTACCTCCCCTGCTCCCCTTGCCCAGCCACCCTCACCCCTCCTTCCTGCCTCCCTCCATCCACACCCCTAGCACTACCTCCCTTGCCCAGCCACTCCTCCCACCCTCCTTCCACCCCTCTCACCCCCATCCCCACCCTTAACACATCCGACTGCAGGCCAACAAATTTCATTACAACAGCCTTAAACTGCCCAGTTTTAGAGGCTTCTAATTATTCCTCTCTTAGATGTGGTTGTGTCGAGAAAGGCTGTAAATCAACAGAAGTGGGAGACGCCAGGCCTGGAGCTGTGAGAAAACTGGAAACAAATGATCTGCCTCCCCTCCTCTCCTCCCTCCCTTCCTCCATGCTATTGCTCCCTCCCTCCATCCATCCATCCATCTATCCTTCAGCCTACCCCCTCATCTTCCAGCGACATGCAGGAACTAGAGGACAGAGCGATGGGGGGAAAGTGAGGGGGGTGGCTGTTGTCCAACTGAACACCTCAAAGCGTTATATGAGACCAGCAGCCAGAGACACCGGAGTACAGTGACCCTGGCCAACACTATATATACACTCCATTGTCGCATTCCAAATGGCACCCTATTACCTATTTAGTGCACTACATAGAGCTCTGTTCAAAAGTAGTGCACTGTGTAGGTAATGGGGTGCCATTTGGGATGCATCCTATATCACATAACTAGGTCACTCAGGAGATGGAACGATAGCAGATTGGACAGATTTGTATGAAATGATAGCATGTTTATTAAGAGGAAATAAAAGCCAACGTGATATAGTATGACTGTGGACAGATGGGACAGGACGGTAGCCTGGATATATGAGCTGGTCTTAGGAAACACAGTCAGTCGTATTGAAAATACTTTGTCCTCTGACTCCTCGTATCCTCTGCTGTGGTGTCTAGTACTGAACAGACACGATAGAGCTTCATTGACCACAGATCTGAGCCCCACTGGTATAGGTGTAATAGGAGTTGTGCCTTTCGGCCTGTAGGTGTGATGTGTTGTCTGTGGCCTCATTAGGGTCCCATAGTGTGAGCATCCGCTGGTCAGGTGTTGCGCTGAGGGCCGAGTTAGGGGACTGACACGCCCAGCAGACAGAAGTGCTAGCTGAGTGGTACCTGGAATCTGCCTGTCCTGTCTGTGTCTGCTGCTCCCTCCACAGACTGGCCTGCCTGTAATCAGCCTCTTTAATGGTTCCAGCCAGTAATTGCTCTGTATAGCCCCAAGATAGCAATCAAAGGGCTCAGAGATGCTGAATTCCACACACACTCTCTCTCTTTTTGTTTTATCCGCTGCTTGGTGTGTTGGGGCACTGTAACAAAAGCATCTTGGCATCTGTTTCTTAGAGTTTGAGAGGGGGGAGATCAATTCAAATTGAACTAATGGCAAAATTGATATCTCTTTGAAGAGTGGGCCCAGCCCCCGCTTCCCCCGCCTCTGTCTAGTGTGCAGTTTTCCCTGTCCTCTGCTCTCTTATCTTTCAACAATTACAAGACCTAGTCTAATGGCCCTTTTAAGTTGCCTGCCAGCTGTATTTGCAAAAAAATGATGTCTTCATCTTCCTAAGACAAATAAAGCTCTGGTGAGCGAGGATCATTCTAATGCAGTGTCAATGCCTTTACTCTGAAGTCATGGCTGCATAGGACATCACGCTGTCGATTAGTGAGATGAGCTATGGCTGTGTCCTCAAGTCAGTTTGGGCCTACAGGTACACGTACACTATGTGTCATTTGTTATGCTCCAGGGACGTGTGTGTCACAGTCACTTGTTTAGTGGAGAGGGAGGGCGGCTACGAACGAAGGGGGGCTATGATCAGTACAGCGATGTAGCAGGGTGAGATCATCAGTTAACACAGTGACAAGAGAAGGAGGAATGAGGAGACACCTGCAGCTCAGCAGATGTTCAATCCATTATCACTAGCTTGCTCCTCTCCCCCAGCCCCATCCTCCACCCCTCATCCCCAGCCCCCACCAGTCCCAGTACCCATGTAGGCCTAGCCTGTCAGGTGGGTGGGGATAACTGATTCACATTGCCTGAACGAGGCATCAGCCACCAAAATACACCTGCTACTTATCTCCCACCTATCATGTATCTAAGTACTGACAATGACCCTACAACACAACACAGAGTACATTACCAGTCCATACCTGTTAATGACATCAGATGCCTGTGAGAGGGTGAGATGCTAACCTGATTAGAGATCTACCTTGCATGATCCAATGCAAGGAGGTCAAATCTCATCGTTGGTTAGCATGCACAGCGATGGATACTAATATGTATGAGAAACTGAGAAAGAGAGAGGGAGAGAGAGAGGGGGGAGATAAAGAGAGGCAGCAGATACCAGAGAGAATAAAGAATAAGTCAAGGGGAAGAGGGTATCAGTACCACAGCTCAGCTGAGAGAGAGAGAGAAGGGAAAGAGAGAGTGTTAGAGCGGGTGAAAGAAAGTAGCGCTGGCCAAGTGTTTGAAGTGTATCACTGTAGGCCAAACATCTGAAGAGGACAAGATTGCAAACATGTCACAGTATCGGCTGCTTGCACTTAACAGCAGATGTTAGGTCTCTCTGGGCTGAGTAATGGCTCCATACTCAGGTTGGCCTGACCTGATGAATGAATAATGTTCTGCACAAAAAACTGAAACTGTAACAAGCTCATAACGCCGATCGCAAATCCTTTGCTTTTTTCCTATTTCACCTTCCCTCCCTTTTCACCTCCACTCCTCCTCTTCTCCTCCACTTCCCTGGTTGCAGAATGCCCAGCCACGCTTCCCGTTTAGTGTGTAATTACTTTGAAGGCGACGGATGCCCATACATTCTCCACACGTAACAGCACCGGGGCGATTTAGCTCCTAATTTATGGGCAAGGGGTTCAAAGTTTTAATAATATTTGGCTAGTATCATGGTAGGCCCTGTCTGCTCTGCCGTGATGGATGGAGGCAGGATCAAGCCATTGTGATTCTGAGCATGACGAGATATTGGCACCAAACAAGTTTATACCCCCACAACACAGTCCTTTATAGGGCTGGCTGTGGCTGTTCCGAGGCTGGACAGGGCGTGGGAGAGGAGCCGGGGTGGGGGTTCATGAATTATATATATGACTCTCTGAGTGATTGGGCCTGGACCTGGCCATACAGACAACAGAGACAATAGACAAGGGAGAGAAAGACTAGCTCCACTTCCATGCTCATGTTTATGTACATTAATGATGCTCATGTTTATGTACATTAATGATCAGAATGTGGAATAAAACAGCGTCTCTCTATTTGGTTTGGTGTCTGTGTTGGTGCAGTTCATTGGCAGTAAAAGACGAAGCCACGGGCGGTGAAGGCGGCTGAAGTGGTGATGAGTTATTTGGGCAGAGCTGGTTGGCTAACAGACATGGTGTGGGAGGGGCTGTAGTGTTTTGGTTAATGTGGGTCTGGTTACTGGTTTTACTGGTGTGAGTTATGATTCTGAGGTGGTTTAACCCACTGTTTGGGTTAGCTTTAGCTCTTCAGGTTTGTCCACATCTATTTTGTCTATAAGATCAAACTTCACTTTTCTTAAAATGTTTGAATATTGGCCATACAGCAAAACGTATCAGAATGCATAATTCATGGTACTGCATAGCCTTTGACAATTATTTATTTTCATCTAAGAAAGTGAAATCCTTTATTCCTTAGGGGAAAAAATATGTTTTAGAATATTGTATGTATTAGGATATACACTGACTGTACAAAACATAAAAAACACATCCTAATATTGAGTTGATTCAATGCTGGCCTATGTTGATTACAATGCTTCCCACAGTTGGGTCAAGTTGTCTGGATGTCCTTTGGGTGGTGAACCATTCTTGACACACTGTAAGCTGTTGAGTGTTTCAGTTCTTGACACAAACGGTATGCCTGGCACCTAATACCCCTTTTTGGGAGGGGTGGCAGGGTAGCCTAGTGGTTAGAGCGTTGGACTAGTAAACGAAAGGTTGCAAGTTCAAATCCCCAAGCTGACAAGGTACACATCTGTCGTTCTGAACAGGCAGTTAACCCACTAGGTCGTCAATGAAAATATGATTTTTTTCTTAACTGACTTGCCTAGTTAAATAAAGGTAAAATTGTCTTGCCTATTCACCCTCTGAATTGCACAAACACAATCCCAAGTCTCAATTGTCTCAGGGCTTAAAATCCTTCTTTAACCTTTCTTTGATTTAACATCAATAAGGGATCATAGCTTTCACCTGGATTCATCTGGTCAGTCTATGTCATGGAAATAGCAGCAGTGTATATGCTCAGTGTATATCAAATCAAATCAAATCAAATGTTATTTGTCACATACACATGGTTAGCAGATGTTAATGTGAGTGTAGCGAAATGCTTGTGCTTCTAGTTCCGACAATGCAGTAATAACCAACGAGTAATCTAACTAACAATTCCAAAACCACTACCTTATACACACAAGTGTAAAGGGATAAAGAATATGTACATAAAGATATATGAATGAGTGATGGTACAGAACGGCATAGGCAAGATGCAGTAGATGGTATCGAGTACAGTATATACATATGAGATGAGTATGTAAACAAAGTGGCATAGTTTAAAGTGGCTAGTGATATATGTATTACATAAAGATGCAGTAGATGATATAGAGTACAGTATATACGTAGACATATGAGATGAATAATGTAGGGTATGTAAACATTATATTAAGTAGCATTGTTTAAAGTGGCTAGTGATATATTTTACATCAATTCCCATTATTAAAGTGGCTGGAGTTGAGTCAGTGTGTTGGCAGCAGCCACTCAATGTTAGTGGTGACTGTTTAACAGTCTGATGGCCTTGAGATAGAAGCTGTTTTTCAGTCTCTCGGTTCCAGCTTTGATGCACCTTCTTGATGCGCCTTCTTCACGATGCTGTCTGTGTGGGTGGACCAATTCAGTTTGTCTGTGATGTGTACGCTGAGGAACTTAAAACTTACTACCCTCTCCACTACTGTTCCATCGATGTGGATAGGGGGGTGTTCCCTCTGCTGTTTCCTGAAGTCCACAATCATCTCCTTAGTTTTGTTGACGTTGAGTGTGAGGTTATTTTCCTGACACCACACTCCGAGGGCCCTCACCTCCTCCCTGTAGGCCGTCTCGTCATTGTTGGTAATCAAGCCTACCACTGTTGTGTCGTCCGCAAACTTGATGATTGAGTTGGATGCGTGCGTGGCCACGCAGTTGTGGGTGAACAGGGAGTACAAGAGAGGGCTCAGAACGCACCCTTGTGGGGCCCCAGTGATGAGGATCAGCGGGGTGGAGATGTTGTTACCTACCCTCACCACCTGGGGGCGGCCCGTCAGGAAGTCCAGTACCCAGTTGCACAGGGCGGGGTCAAAACCCAGGGTCTCGAGCTTGATGACGAGTTTGGAGGGTACTAAGGTGTTAAATGCTGAGCTGTAGTCGATGAACAGCATTCTCACATAGGTATTCCTCTTGTCCAGATGGGTTAGGGCAGTGTGCAGGGTGGTTGAGATTGCATCGTCTGTGGACCTATTTGGGCGGTAAGCAAATTGGAGTGGGTCTAGGGTGTCAGGTAGGGTGGAGGTGATATGGTCCTTGACTAGTCTCTCAAAGCACTTCATGATGACGGAAGTGAGTGCTACAGGGCGGTAGACGTTTAGCTCAGTTACCTTAGCTTAAATGATATATTGCCAAAAAAAATTTAGATTGATCATATTTGTTTCGTTACAATATAGTAATTAGAAGAATCTTACTGCTTGTGCATTGATTTCTGTCTTGTTTTTAATTCCTCTAGTCTATAGCACCACTGGCAGGTCTGGAATGAGTGCCAGTGCATGTTTGTAATACACAGAATTAAACATTGCCATTCTGTTTTAATGAACCACTTGTTGTAAGGGAATTCCTGGGTTTTTTTGATTCTGAGGACCAGTGGAGCCACACAGAAGATAACAGAACATTCTTTAATCTAGCTCTGTCCCAGTTCACACTTGACCAGATGGAGATGTTGTTTTTTATCTTTGTAAGGAGAAAAAAATCTCTTTAAAAATTAATACATTATTTACACCCACCACTGACTTACTGGCCTGGCGTGTTAAATCAAGTCCACAGCAGGCTCTTTGCTGAGTCCGTCTTAATGACTTCTAAAGCATATGCTTTTTAAATCTTCTTTTTTTTGCCTGCTTCTGCTGCTGCGGCTCTGGGCTTTTGTCCCTTTATTAAACCATACACGCAAGAACGGTACATATGCACGCAAACATACACACACACACACACACACACACACACACACACACACACACACACACACACACACTCACACACACACACACACACACACACACACACTCACACACACAAAGAACTGCCCTGAATGACTGTATTACACTGTGTCATTTCCACAGAGGCCAGTGATTAGAGGGGAGCAGGTCCTCCACTGGCCTGATTAGATCTGGGAAAGGAGACCGAGTGACCCCCCCCCCCCCCCCCCCCCCCCCCCCTCTGGGAATGAGAGGAGAGGTGGAAGGAGGCACCAGAAGAGGGAAGAGAGAGGGCCTGACCCAAGGTAGTCTACAGAGCAGCTGCTTTCATTGTCAACATCCCCCAGATAACATCAGCAGAGAGAGGCCAGCAGGTAACTGTTTTACATGGTGTCATCTGGGGTGGGCCACACTGGGCTGGCCGGTTACCACCTGAGATTTATGAAAATGGGGAGTGATAAAATAACAATGGTCCCTGGGCCAGGCAGGGGAGAGGTGTCTAATTCAATGAGCTGTCTTTATCCATGGCTCCATACCAACAATAGATGGATCTCTAAAATGAATGCTCCCGCCACTTTGCCATCAATTAGCAAACAAGCCCAATTGTTTGATTGTCTCTGAGGGAAGAAAAATAAAATGCATTTGATACAGGACAATCAGAGGAGCAGGTGAGCAGAGAGATACGTTTCCAGGTCATTGTTCAGGCGACAAGGGGGAGGAAGGAACAGGTCGGACTCTGGGTGAATTCAATCAATTGATGCTGTTTCAAATGATCCTGTTGTGCGATTATGCTGTCCCCAGTGTCATAGGAGATAGTCAGTGTTCAAATGGATGTTGCTTGCCAACATGCTCAGTGTATGTGATTTTTTAATTAAAAATCTGATTGATGCTGTTTATACAATATAATAACTTTAAATACATATTTGTACATTATATTTACATTTAGAATTAATCAAAATTATATATAAAATCTGTACATTTCTACTGCAAATGGATTAAACTAAAGCCTATGGCATGTGGTGTGGATAGATTCTCTCCACTCAATAACAGCAGTGATCCTTACAGATGTTCCATCAATCTGACATGCATGGCAAGTGTATGTTTTTGTGTTAAGAGGATATGTTTAATTCAACCAGAGAATAATTATTGAAAATACTTGGCTGCAATCCTAATCTGTGGGTCCAATCTGATCATGAGCCTTAGTGAGATTAGATCTATCCCCACATTTTCCATCCATCCATCTGCTTCAAGACATCACCCAAGAAATACACATTTTCTTTAGTGGGGAGAAAACAACAGAATTAGGGCCCTGGCCGCGGTATTAGCGCGAGTGTTTAACAAATCAGCGTGGATTAGAGAGAAAGCCCCCACCCTGGCACAGGAGCATGGTTACACAAAAGGACAGAACAACACTGCATTCCTAAAGTTCCTTGACCCAGACCCCCCCCCCCCCCCCCATTTCCATTACCCGAGCCTATGACTTTATATGCAATCAGCCTGTATATTGCTTGGATGCATTCTAAAAACCACAGCAACAAATTTGGGTCTCAAATTGACAGAGGAATGAATCAAAGGGATGATAAAAGGGGTGACATCATCAGACGTAGCCTTGATCCAGCTGGAAAGCCTTCCTTCGTTCGTCGGTCGGGGACATAGGAGATGGATCCCCTGGGTTTTTTCGTCCCGTTGTTAGTTTTTTTATGAGGCAGGAATGGAATGGCAGGTGCCCCTCTGTACCCCTTTGTCTCTTGGCATCTTGTGGCAGCGGTCCTCATCAGGGGAAAGAGATGCTTTGAGAGCTTACATTAGAGGCTTCCGACACCATGCCTGGGCTCAAATAGTATTTGTTTTCTTTCAAATACTTAAAATGTTTGATTGAGCCTGTCTGGAGTGCCAAGTAGTCAGGGTTTGCATCTTTGTGGCTATTCCATTGGTCCCATTGCATTAGGTAAGCTTAATTAAGTTCAGATAAAGTATTTTACATTTCAAATAGAATTTGAATCCAGCTCTAGTGGCAGACAGCTGCATTAAAGGCATCTTGTGGGTGAGGTTAGTCACGTCAGGAGATTCATTAAATTCTGTGTGTCAGGCCTGTTTCCAGCCTCCAGCCTGCCACCACTTAGCCTCTGACTGAAGATGCAGGTCACCTGTAATAAACACTAAAGATGGGACTGGGAGGAGTGTGGGGGCAGTCGGGGAGAGTGGTCTACTCTAGGACCAAGGAGGAGGTTGGAGGGAGGGGAGAGTCACGAGAGACTTTGAGAAGTCCATTTAGAAGGGCATCAGTGGAGTGATACTTCTTTGTTTGGTGTTTATGTATTCATGGTAAAACCATTGTTTTTTAGTTGCTGTTAGATGCCACAAATCATATTTCTTAGTTTCCCCAACGTGTATTTCTAACTTCCCTAAAAGAGTATTTCTTATTTTCCCCAAAGTATATTTCTTAGTTTCCTAAAATCATATTTATTTGTTTCATCAAAGTATGTTTCAAAATGTGTTGTGAATATTTAATACTACATATTTATATAATAACTCTTTTAGCTTTTGTCATATTTTAGACACCACCATTGTCCATCCTATAGTACACTTCAGTAGGAAGTACAGTATCTCTCCAGTCAGTCAATTCATATGAGCCTGTCTTCTCCCCAGACATGTTCATGTATTCTGCTCTGATAGGTCCTGACAGGAGGCTACTCTTACATCACCCAGACACAGTCTGCATGGCGGGGAACATGTCCGCCCATGGCATTTGGGGATTTGATGATATAGTTACACATGTTCACATATGTCTGGGGGAATTAAGACACTTTACTGCCATTTGGGCTGATGTCTTATTTAACCTCATGGTATTTACGACCTAGCTCTGTCTGTCTGCAGCTCAGTGTTTCTGCTTCACACTTTGGCTTATTTAATTTCTCACTTTGCATTTCGCAGCAGCACATCCCAATAAATCACCAAATGGCTCCTCTGTCTGCCCAACAACTCACTTTCAGTCCTGCTTGTTTTAGCCCTCTCGCTTTTAATGAGCATGACCAATTGGATATGTGCTATTGGCAACTGCATAGCTCCTCCAGTACAGCGAGCCATTGTGCATTAGAGTAGCAGGGGACCAGGAAAGGGACGGCTGCATGGACTGTCTCCGGATTTCTAGTTTTTAGTATGTGTGACGTTCTGTAAATATGGTTCATATGGCTCCCTATCAGCCTGTGGCGTCATATGTAGCCCTATGTCATGTGTACTGTATGTTCTGTACTGTGTATGTGATTATATGTGCATAAGGTGTCAGTGTGTATGTGTGCTTACACAGCCAAGTGAATGTAGAATATGTTTTATGTTACAGTTCAGCAGGGAGGAAGTATCCTATACAGTCTCGTTACATCACCCATGGAGGTTATTGCAATCAGACACACCACCAGCAGGAAATTGCATAAGAACTGTCATTCATTTCAGTGGAATATTATGTTTGTTGTTCTCTCTGGTTTTTGAAATGTTGAGGATGTACATGTAATATTGATGTGAAATGTGTTGGGGCTACCCTCTGGCTTAATAGTGAACTTGCCAAGGTATTTCTGTTCGTGCCTCAGAGCATTTTCTGAGATGAGTATCTGCGATAGGCATCAGGAATAGGAAGCTACTGTATTTTTGAGGTGACAAAAATGTCATTGAGTAAAGAAATGTTTTCCTTTGTTTGAGACAGTTGTGTTTGACCCGTATTCAGGTTTGTGGTGAAATGTGAAAATGAAGCAGGGGTTTAGCTCTCCGTTTACACAAAGACTTTTCAAGAATGGTTACAATTTTATGCATGAAGCGTGTTGCCTTTTATTTGATGCGAGCATAATTCAAGCTTGCTCCAGATGCATATTTTTGTCTCTTTGAAGATGAAAGAAGAGCTGTAAATCTGAGTACAATAACACAAGAGATAAAATTCTGCTATCACTATCAATATGTTCAGTCAACAATACCCAAGACCTTATAGATAACCACATTATCCACATCTCAAGAAGCTCTTTAAGTGATTTTTTATTAAGGAGTCTTTAGTAACTTGAAGTACTAATGCTGTGTTTCTCTACAGCTTCACTAACTTGGTCTGTAACTCCACTGAGGGGATGTTTCTGGTGACCTGGCCTAGTTCAACTGTTTCTATATTCATCCAGAGACCATTTTATCCATCAGCTCCTTTAAACACTCCCTCTCTGTGGGAGATTGTGGTCCAATTATCCGGCTGAATCTCACTGCAGGTATCCAAATGTCAGCCGTCCCCTGTGTTATTTCTTTGTGCTACTGTATCTGCAGTGTGGATGCAGTAATTAGTACCTGTGGGATGTTGTCTGTGTGATCAGAGGGCTCAGGGTAAGCATGGCCTCCATTACGGCTCTGCAGTTGCAGCGTTCAGGCTTGGATCTTCTGTGCGACTGTGAGAGAGGCCTTGCATTCACCTCGCATGGATCAAACATGGAGGTGTCATCGGTGCACAGGTATGGAGGCAGGGGCAGCTGATGCATTAGGGAGGGTCTCAGTGTTCTCACAACCTGGAAATGGAGACTGTTCTAAATGTACATTCACAAGCCTTGGTACAGAATAGAGAATTAGCTGATAGTTTTAAAACTTTTCAAATGAAATTACTGCGATGCCACTTGCAAATAATTTGACTATGTCAGTGTAGGATGTATAGAGGAAGATTTTACTTAATTTGAGACTTTTTTTATTATTGTATATTAGCACATTCAGTTTAGTATCTTTTTCATCACCAGTCTCACAATGCATGATTTTGATAGATCCCATGCCACACAATGTGTCTTATGTTCATCTTGGTTCTGTAAATGACGTAGGGTAGACTAATAAACCACAAAAAAGGGAATCGACTGATGAGGCCTCTCAGTTCAATGTCCCCTGTTTGATATAAGAGCTGTTCTATGCTAAAGCACTCTCTGCTCGTTTTTCCTCTCTCCTCTTTGTCACTTAAAGAATGCTTGGCGTCTGTGGATTAATTAAGGCCCAAACATTAAATATTGATTGATGCATTATCAGTGGCTCACAGTCGCCTCCTCTCAGATTGATTTCCCACGTGATTTATTGTCATATTTGCAGAGTCATTTCACTTGATAACAAAGAGAAATTGCCTTGCAACCTCAGTTACCCCCCTCCGCCTCCACCACCCGCCACTACCATTAGCCCCCACATTCACAGTCTCTGGTCTCCCTCTGTATCGCTCTTTCTCTCTCTCCCCTGATTGTCTTTTGCTCTTTCTCTTTATTTCCCTTTCTCTCACTTTCGCTCCATCTTTTTTGTCAACCTTTTGTCAATCTCCTACCACTTCGCGGCTGAGCCATTGTTGCTCCTAGATGTTTCCACTTCCCCATATCAGCACTTACAGTTGATTGGGGCAGCTCTAGCAGGTCAGAAATTTGACAAACTGACTTCTTGTAAAGGTGGCATCCTATGACCATGCCACGTTGAAAGTCACTGAGCTCTTCAGTAAGGCCATTTTACTGCCAATGTTTGTCTATGGAGATTGCATGGCTGTGTGCTGGATTATACACCTGTCAGCAGTATGTCCGCACACTAGCACTTCTGATAGCATTATCTACTGAGTAATGATTGACAAGTGTTAACCATGATGCAATGTAGTAGCCAAACCATTTAACACTTTCTCTCCCCAGAGAGCTGGAAGTCCGGGATCTGGGTCCAGGGACCATAGCTTCAGCGTGAGTATGTTATAACACAATCCTCTTGACTTTTGATGTAATATTAATATGCCAAACAGTATTGATGATTTGTGCCTACCCCAAGTCAGCTGTGAACTACATTACTTTGCAGAGGAGGAGTCTGATTTATGAGCTTATGAGCCCCATGTATTCACATGATCATTTATACAGCTGACATTTACTGCCAGCTCTCTGGCTGAGGTCCTGATTTCTCTTTAACACACAGATTTGATTTGATACAGAACTGTGCTTCTCCCGACTTTTACACGTGTCAACCTTTGATCCTTCTTTATTTTTCCCAAATTGACAAACCTGAGGTGATCCTCTGATCTTGTTAAGTATGTACTACTACTATACATGCATGTCATTTCAGAATAATTGATTGGATTTATATAGCACTATTCTACCAACTGAGGTACTCAAAGAGCTTTACAGTAGTAGGGGGAAACTCACCTCATTCACCACTGTATGTTCACATATTATGTTTGTGTTTACGCCTTTCATCATTCAATTAAAGAATGAATCTTCTCAACACAATTTGACAAATAAACAGAATGCTCCCACGGTAACGCTTAAGCACGTTACTGTATGTAGACACATTTCAGAGGTTTTCAAATCAAATAAATGGGTTTACTTCATGTGAAGTTAGAAACTATTCACTGTCAATCCAATTATCTTGTCTGTTATGTTGGTATAATCCAAACGCTATTTATGTACCTGCATTATGTAAGGCATTAGGATGCCTTCCTTAATTTGCTAATTCATTGTTATCCTGTTATCCTCGGGGCGGCAGGGTAGCCTAGTGGTTAGAGCGTTGGACTAGTAACCGGAAGGTTGCAAGTTCAAACCCCCGAGCTGACAAGGTACAAATCTGTCGTTCTGCCCTTGAACAGGCAGTTAACCCACTGTTCCTAGGCCGTCATTGAAAATAAGAATTTGTTCTTAACTGATTATTGTTATCCTGTTGATTTGTACCTTGTCCTAAACAGAAAAATGCATTGTTTACATAAGTTTAGGACTACCATTGATATTTTTAGAGTCTACTCTAATCAACTTATTATTTGAGGAGGAGGGTTGGACAAATGTAATTTTCCTGATAGCATTTGAATTTGGGGAAATGTAATTATGAGACAGACAGGGTGTGATTAACACCAGTGTTGAGGTGTGGGAATATGAAGTGTAACAAGCTCCTCGTCTCCAACCTAGTACACCCTAACAAGGCCTGGGAGTATGAAGTGTAACAAGCTCCTCGTCTCCAACCTAGTACACCCTAACAAGGCCTGGGAGTATGAAGTGTAACAAGCTCCTCGTCTCCAACCTAGTACACCCTAACAAGGCCTGGGAGTATGAAGTGTAACAAGCCCCTCGTCTCCAACCTAGTACACCCTAACAAGGCCTGGGAGTATGAAGTGTAACAAGCCCCTCGTCTCCAACCTAGTACACCCTAACAAGGCCTGGGAGTATGAAGTGTAACAAGCTCCTCGTCTCCAACCTAGTACACCCTAACAAGGCCTGGGAGTATGAAGTGTAACAAGCTCCTCGTCTCCAACCTAGTACACCCTAACAAGGCCTGGGAGTATGAAGTGTAACAAGCTCCTCGTCTCCAACCTAGTACACCCTAACAAGGCCTGGGAGTATGAAGTGTAACAAGCTCCTCGTCTCCAACCTAGTACACCCTAACAAGGCCTGGGAGTATGAAGTGTAACAAGCTCCTCGTCTCCAACCTAGTACACCCTAACAAGGCCTGGGAGTATGAAGTGTAACAAGCTCCTCGTCTCCAACCTAGTACACCCTAACAAGGCCTGGGAGTATGAAGTGTAACAAGCTCCTCGTCTCCAACCTAGTACACCCTAACAAGGCCTGGGAGTATGAAGTGTAACAAGCTCCTCGTCTCCAACCTAGTACACCCTAACAAGGCCTGGGAGTATGAAGTGTAACAAGCTCCTCGTCTCCAACCTAGTACACCCTAACAAGGCCTGGGAGTATGAAGTGTAACAAGCTCCTCGTCTCCAACCTAGTACACCCTAACAAGGCCTGGGAGTATGAAGTGTAACAAGCTCCTCGTCTCCAACCTAGTACACCCTAACAAGGCCTGGGAGTATGAAGTGTAACAAGCTCCTCGTCTCCAACCTAGTACACCCTAACAAGGCCTGGGAGTATGAAGTGTAACAAGCTCCTCGTCTCCAACCTAGTACACCCTAACAAGGCCTGGGAGTATGAAGTGTAACAAGCTCCTCGTCTCCAACCTAGTACACCCTAACAAGGCCTGGGAGTATGAAGTGTAACAAGCTCCTCGTCTCCAACCTAGTACACCCTAACAAGGCCTGGGAGTATGAAGTGTAACAAGCTCCTCGTCTCCAACCTAGTACACCCTAACAAGGCCTGGGAGTATGAAGTGTAACAAGCTCCTCGTCTCCAACCTAGTACACCCTAACAAGGCCTGGGAGTATGAAGTGTAACAAGCTCCTCGTCTCCAACCTAGTACACCCTAACAAGGCCTGGGAGTATGAAGTGTAACAAGCTCCTCGTCTCCAACCTAGTACACCCTAACAAGGCCTGGGAGTATGAAGTGTAACAAGCTCCTCGTCTCCAACCTAGTACACCCTAACAAGGCCTGGGAGTATGAAGTGTAACAAGCTCCTCGTCTCCAACCTAGTACACCCTAACAAGGCCTGGGAGTATGAAGTGTAACAAGCTCCTCGTCTCCAACCTAGTACACCCTAACAAGGCCTGGGAGTATGAAGTGTAACAAGCTCCTCGTCTCCAACCTAGTACACCCTAACAAGGCCTGGGAGTATGAAGTGTAACAAGCTCCTCGTCTCCAACCTAGTACACCCTAACAAGGCCTGGGAGTATGAAGTGTAACAAGCTCCTCGTCTCCAACCTAGTACACCCTAACAAGGCCTGGGAGTATGAAGTGTAACAAGCTCCTCGTCTCCAACCTAGTACACCCTAACAAGGCCTGGTCCCCAAACTGTTTCCTGTACTCCTTCTGTATCTCCTTCTCCTTCTGAGCCCAGATTTTGTTTTCACCAAGTCATGCAGCCTGTATTTGGTGCGCTTGGTGATGAATTCATTAACAATTCATTAAGATACGTGTAGCTTTTCCTTTTATACTTGACATCCATGATCAGTGATAACTGGAAGGAAATTATACAATTAACCCTAATTAAGTCACAGTAATATTCATGTAACTACCTAAAGATTAGAGATGAGACATGTTCATGTACATTATTGTACAAGGTCTTTGTAATGTCTGGAAACAGCTAATTAAGACCACATTTGCTAATTGTTAATTTGTATTATTCAGATCGGCCTGTCGTGATACATCAAAGTGCTATAATTCATCATGGAGTCCTCCGTTCATCTCTGTCAGAAGAGCAGCGTGTCTCACTGTGTGGCTGAAAATGAAATGTGCGTATTTCACATCAATCACGCTGTAGGGGGATAGTGATGACACAGGGGAGAGTCATGTTCACTTGGTTTACAGCAGATGTAGAGCTGTTTGGTGCCAGTGGCTCAGTCTGCACTGTGGCCGTTATGAGCACTGGGCTGAATGTCAGACACAGGAGTGTAATGCTCTGTATAAAACCCTCTGTAGATTCAACGGGTGGATCTCAATACACTTTCATGGATTCTGGCATCATGTCTTTTCCCTCCTCTCCTACAAATAGGTGAAGGTTTGGGATAAAGTTGGATAAGCTTTCAAGATATTTATTTCAGACCATCTGCCATATAGAAACGGTCCTCTGCTACTTCGCCTGTTATCTAGTCCCAGGCTATTCTCTTCACCATACTTCAGTAAAGAGGGTTCGATACACTTCCAGTCCAGTCTGTTCCCTGGCCCTGCCTGTATTGGATTCAGCCCCTACCTATTGTCTTATTGATCACAAATGAAACAGTGAACTGATCAATACAGTCTTAATGCGAGTTTGTTGTTCAATCACTTGCCATTTAAATCACCCGCATCACCCCCAATGAGTCATATGTTTTCTGTCATACATTGCACATGTTCCAACAATTTGCTTTGCTATTTTGGGGAGGAGGCTGCAACTCCCAGCTATCATCATAAATACCTAACCTCACTATAACTGTTGTTCAGTGCCATGTGTTATCTACACCTATAAGAATGCCATGCTTTGTCCCTTTACTACCTTACACACAATGTTGAAGAATGGTACTATTCTTTCGCCTCCGATACTTATGGAGGCTATTCTTACACCTTAAATGAGGTTTCATGAATGTCACAAATGAAACCAAAGTGCAGCCCCATTGATTGTGCAGGTAATTAAGATGTAAATGTGACTGTGGGCTGGATGGTGGCTGGTGAGGGAGACAGTGTGGAGCTAGCCATCACACCTGCGCTAATAGCAGTGTGCTGTTAACATCACCAGGGGTCTGACTGCCACATGGTCTGCTGCATTATCAATGTTTGGAGTGGAGTGATGCTCTTGGCTCTTAAATATAGGGCCTGTACTTAATACATGGTGTGTGTTTTTTACCGTGGTGGGGTTGGAGGAGTGTAAGGGTGCAAGGTAAAGATAGTACCTTGATAGTCAGTCGGTTCTCAGCTGAGCCACCTGGTTGAATAAAGGCTACATTATAAAAATTGAATTAGATACAATTGTAGTGTTATGTTGCTTTCCATGTTAGCTATGCTTAGTTAAATTATCATTTGAAATGGTACTATTTATTATTTAACATTCTTAAATTGTTCAATGAAATATGAATTTGCTTATGATAGCATAAATGTATGCATCCACCCCCAAGTTTTGACTGCAGAAATCAAACTTGGGAGTGTGACTAGTCAGGAGATGGAGGCCTGTGTGTGTGTGTGTGTGTGTGTGTGTGTGTGTGTGTGTGTGTGTGTGTGTGTGTGTGTGTGTGTGTGTGTGTGTGTGTGTGTGTGTGTGTGTGTGTGTGTGTGTGTGTGTGTGTGTGTGTGTGTGTGTGTGTGTGTGTGTGTGTGTGTGTGCGCGTGCGCGCGTGCGTGCGTGCGTGTGTGTGTGCGCATGCGTGTGCCCACAACCCTCTGGCAGTGATGTCTAGTAGGTACTCTCACGTTCCCGTTTAGCTCCAGTGCCAGGCTGGAGGCTGTGAATGACGGGGCCAGGGGGATCCGAGGGGGGCCAGGGGGATCCGAGGGGGTGCCAGGCTGGCACGTCCTGGGAGATGTTTGTCAGGAGATGTCCCTCCCTCCAGCATGTTTACACTCACAGGGCTGTTACTGGGCTGGCTGGGGGGAAGCTAAACTGTGAGAGCAGCCGTCTTGTGAAAGCCAGGGCTCTTTCTGTGAATATTAACGAGAGAGTAGAGCAGAGAAAAGCAGAACTATCTGGACAAAACAAAGCTGGGTTTTGAGTTTTAGTGGGATAATAGCCCAGGCTCTTTCACAGCAGAACCCAGGGCACTCTGGGAGAGAGGGGAGAGACACTGAATGGGAGAGGAAGTCATAAAAAAAGCAAACCTCTTTGAAAAGAGACCTGTGTGAGTGTACTTGTGTGCATGTGCGTATGTCGTTGTTGTTGTAAGAGAAGGTTTTTGGTTTTCAGACATTAGAGTGAGACAGAATTAACGTAGCTAGCTATGACATCATAAAAGGGGAGGGTGAATCACCCTGGTCATGAAAAGGTAAGGAGATCCACGCTATGCTCTTTGCCAGACACTGAGGGGAATCAAAGCAACACAGACAGACAGGCAAGACAGCCAGGCCAAAAAGCTGGGAGGTGACTCAGATTAGAGGGCAGAGAGAGTCTGCAGACTGCAGCTCTGCTCTGTCTGACACACTGCCTGAGTAGGGCTGAGGAGCGAGAGAGAGATATCGAGAGGCAGAAAAAGTTGGGGGAGAGAGAGACACTGGGAGAGAGTGAAAGAGTGAGGAAGAGAGGTGGAGAGAGAGAGATGGCACTGCTGTAGCATCACTGAATAAACTCACACATCCCTCTAGCTAGTGAGTGTGGTCGTCATTGGGAAAGAGAGGGAGCTCTCTGAAGTCCCACATCCGACTGTGCTTCAGCTAGTGGGGTTATTGAGTATGACACATTAACCCCTGGGCATCTTCTCCTTCTCTCACAGTGCCAAATACAGTAATACTGTAGACACGATGAGGAATGAAATGCTCAATTCTAATCATAACACATTTTCCTGAATGCGTTTGTCAGAGATGATCTGCCAGCAAGGTTGGGGTCAGTTCCATTTCAATTGTAATTTTTTGTTTATTTCCTGAATTGACTGAATTGAAATGGAATTGACCCCAACCTTGTCTGCTAGTTGTTATTGCTCTGCAGACATTCCCTTGGTGTAGTCTACACTCAGTGCTTTACGGCGTGGTCCCTATGAAATAAAATAACAGACGGATTTACAAAGAAGGACCTCTACTACTCCTCACTTTACTTTTCCAGACAGTGACACATTTCAACCACCATAACCTCAGTTCAGTATAATGTGTGTTTGTGCTTGTTTTAAAGAACAATTAAAATGGAAAGGCTTTCAAAATAAGGCATTCTTTTCTTTATAGGGGCAGAGGGAAACATGAATGATGTAGAGAACATCTTGAAATACTCATCTGATATATCTCACGCCACTTTGGCCCAGCATGGAGATAGCATGGCAACTGTTGTCCACCCAAGTAAATTGGGATCATTATGCCAACCACGAGAAAGAACACTCTGAACCTGAAATACTGTAATACTTTAGTACTGTTAAACATTATTGCAAGGGCCAACAAATTACAGTACAGCTTTAAGATGACACCATATGAACTAAAATAAGAACACAATTGAAGACAGGGCAAAATTATGTGACGGAAGATTTGCAGTTCTCTTTGTTGCTATTTTTTTGTGTGATGTACTTACAGTAATGTTAAAGCCTCATACCTCATAGGACCCTCAAACCTCATAACTCCTCAAGGTGTCTAGAGTAAATATACTGAAGGCAGCTATCTGTCACAGATATACAGTAGTCCCCGGGTGTACCACTACACCAGCTCTACTTCCCCAAGAGTGCCAGGCAGGGGGGGCTGGGATAGTGTAGTGGTACACCCGACCTCCCCTCCCATCCCTCTCCTTTGGCTCCAGGCAAGTCAGGGACAAGCGTGAGATCAATAGCCCCTGTTTGCCCGCAGCAACTCCATTTCTCAGCCGGGACACTGATGCTAACTATCAATAGCAATAAGGGTCTGTCTGAGACAGAGTTAAAGCGCTGGCCAACCAGCATGGCTGTCTGACGGTGGCTGATAAACATCTTGTGACCAGGACTGCTACAAATAAACCACTTGATATGTTTGAACTTTTCAGGGTTATTTATTGCGAGGACATATGGTTTTTGTGGTGTTCACTGACTTGCTCGCTCTCCCTCCATTTTGTTACGTACATGCATGGCCTTTTGTGGGGTAGTAAGTTACACTGCCTGTTTGGTTGGTTCACCCGAAGAAACGCCATATTTAATGTTCGCGAGTGTATGTGGTGTTGTAGGGATCATTTCAAGTGTAATTTAGATTTTTTTCTTCTAGGGTCTTAAAAATACATAAACACTCAGCTTTTTTGGGGATGTCTGTGATTTCTTCAAGATGTTTAAAGTGTTTGGTCCTCCTCTAACTCCCATGTCTGAAGGGATGTGTGTCCGTGTAATTCTGACTCCAGTGAAACATTTAACAAACTAAGCATCTCTGTTTCCAAGTATAATTTGTCAAAGTCATATGAAAGCAGAATCTGTTTTAAAAGAATATGAAGGATTCCAGAATTAGAATCTTGGTGGTATTCAGAGTGCCAAGGTGTTTATCATTATTCCAACTCAAGCGATTGGGTTTCATCAAATACAATCAAGTGAATTTGTATCATAACTATGGAGAGTATTTGATGATTGTATCTCTGGGAATGACTGTTTATCTATTGAGAAAACGCTCTGGGTCTCTTCGGGGTTTGGTTGAACTAATGAGAAACAGACATTGAGGTCCAGTGTATGGATTTTACACAAATACTTTAAAAAATCAAATATCTACTATCCTAAATGTATTTATCACATAAGATTGTTAAATAGAGCAAAACCCACTTATCAAGTGTTGAGCACACAAATACCACTTCCTGCAAAATAACACACAACAATACTCTAAACCTTACTTCAATCAAAAGAGGCAAATAATTCCATTCAAATAGCCTTATACATACTGTATGTGTTATTAAACCCAACCTGGAATTTGAGCATGTATGAACAATTTTACAAACCCCAACCCACAGTGTCCTGTTTTTTGGTGCTGAAAGGAGCTCTCACTCCCCCACTAACATCCTGAAGCCTGTATGTATACTCTAGCTAAGTGTCTCATGGCTGTAAATACAAGATCAACTGTTGGCTCTCTGCTCTCACACCTCACTCCTAGGTCAGATACTTATTAATCTACCCACAGCTCTCAGCACTAGTACCTGGACAACAGCTAACCTGACAACACACACACACAAAATGGAGAAACAGGGTGCTGGAGAGTGATGACCTCTGGCACCACTGTGACACCTGTGAATGTTTGCTTGTTTTGTTTTTTCAAACAAGCCAGACCTGAAAGGAGAGACTGTAACTCCAACTAAGATCATGTAAATACAAACAAGTTTCTATTGATATGGAGTAATGCTCCAGGAAGTTGTGGAGGGCAACAATGGGGAGACACAATCTGTGGGACAAGTGTAGCAGGGCTGCTAGGGGACAATAGAAGAGGCCTGATCTCTTAATTAATGGACATCATTCTCTGCAGCACGAGGCAGGTACTGAATTTTAATGCAGACAAAGGTTTCCCTGCAAAATGGCACATTGTGTTGTCTTATATAGAGTTTTAAACACGGGAGAATTTGACAGAAAATATGATTGTATTTTTATTTTTAAGTGGGTTGTCAGTTATTTTGCTGTTATTGCTGATGGAAACTTGATACATCACAAAAATCAAGATGATTGACAGGATGTTAACTTACTTATAAATAAATGTTGTCAGAATATTATTTTGTCAAAATATGTATTGAAATTATTTTAACAACTAAGGACATAATATAATATGTAATATCCACAGTTATGTTATCTTGGGGGTTTTGTATCGAATATATAGTTGTATAATACTCTAAACGTTTAGAAGTAACATAGGTCTACTTTAAATTCTAGAAGGTTAGCACATGGAAAATAAATGACTATGGCTTTGTGTAGCAGGCTGGTCTCTGCATGAAATCCCTTTAATCAAGACTTTAATCCGCATTAAGGATGGCAGTGTCATGAATGAGGCCATCCTCTGCTTGTCCAGTATTCATCTTGATCATGATTATTGTGAAATGCTTGCGTTTGAAATTAAAACACTAATTGCTTATATCGTTTTAGGCCTACCATGGCGTGCATGTCATGTAAAGCACATAAACTCAACTGAAATGTAAACATTCTAGTAAAGCAATATTCATGCTTTCAGCTGAGTATTGTCTTGTCCCATGTCAGTTGATAATGTGTTATTTGCTCGTTTATCTCCTATTGAAAGCCTCTTTATCCTCATGAGGCGCAGAAGTGACTCCGAATAAATACCGGATCTTAAAATAGTCCGGTGTTCTTCAACTGTTCGCTTGTAAATTAGGCCGATACAACGTAGGCCTACTGGGTAAGTAAATGCCTTGAGGAGTAAAATGAGCGGTAGCCTATACCCGGAAGACTACAGAGCGTTATCCGTTTTTTACAGATTGAAAATCCTCATAAATGTATCCGTGAAACAACTTGTCTAGTTTCTTTACATGAATTAAATAATGTCGAGCTGTTTAGAGCTTTTATTATTCTGTTTTAGCCTCCAGCCCACTAATGCATCTGACCTAGTTCAAAGTGTGATCCAACTAGTTGTAATTCTTTGGGCATCGTGTTTAGAAACCGACAGAACTGTGTGTGAATACTACATGTTGAATGCGGTTTTACACAAAAGCCCTCTATTACAGAGAGAGAGGGGGGGTGATATTCGCAAGAGACTGATCTATGGGATCCACCAACAACACAGGTCTCGGGGTGCGGTGGAAATGCCCATTTTGCTTATGATATTCAATTATGCGGTCAAACGCTCTGTGTTTTCTGAGCAATGATCAATTATCGGATGTCAATGATAATAGTGAATGATGGTCCCACGCATCCCCACTCTTATATGCTGCGTATCGATTGCGCGTGACAGAGAGAGTGAGTGCGCACTGAGTATGTGTGCGCAAAATACAGCCTCAGTCACTTTTCCTGCGTTGCAAAAATATTCTCCCAAACTCAAGAGAATAAATACTTGTTTCTTGAGTGAAACAACTAACATTTAATTTTTAATTGACTCAATCTTAATGTATACGCTATGTCTTACTCTAGTAGTACCCGCTTTATGAATATGATATAATTGATAATAATTTTGACATATTTTCATTATAAGCGAGAGATGTCCACCTAAACATTTGTTTCCAGTGCTGTCAATTAATTGCCCCTCTCAATGTGGGTGGGAGTGAGTTTCGGACAGCTTTTATTTAACCCCTACCCCCATCCCTCGCTTTCATTCCTCCACTTATTTCAATTCAGACCCCCAAAATTCTTGTTGATTGTGTCATTCATCCCGTGATTGTTAACACAGTATAGTCCGACGGTCTGGGGTGAATCTCATTTAAAATGTCTCTCGCTCGGTTGGGCTGCAAATCACCCTGTTTACAATCTCACACCAACACTCACATCAATTAACTGCCCATTGATTTTTCCGCCCGGGACATTACAATATTGCAGACCTATTTTCTTGCGCCTCTTAGTTTTATCGCCGATATAATTATCAGCAAAGTTTCTTTCCCATGGGTATCAATACGAGTAGGCCTATTATTACCCTGTATGACATACAGGTATGTAACTGTATTCCATTTTTCTTATCATCTCTGTATGAATAGGCTTTATTTTTGTTGCATTATTTTATTCCTTGTTGTCTTATTTGTACCTTTTGAGATATTTAGGGATTGTAAACATAAAACTTTATTCTATGGACAATACTGTAAATGGCACTTCCAATATGAAAATATATAAAACACTATTTCAATTTTATAAAAATGTGAAAATAGGTATTACTTATTGATATTCTGTATTGACATATCAGTGTCCGCCAAAACACAAGTAGCTATCGCCAATATTTTTTCCCTGTCCCTTCCTCGGCCATTAATAAGTAAATAGGACTCGTCCTAAAAGATAGCTGAAACAAGAGAGGACTAGAGGACTAGCCTGCAGCAGCTCTTTAAATATTCAGTGAAAAATAATGGCATCCAAGCCATCACCTATAGTAACATTATTATCTTCATTTCTCAAAATCAGCCAGACTGATAGCTTCGTTTATCTTTTCCGCACAATAAATCTACTAGACACAGAGCAGCTCCTATGGGAACTCCTGCTCTCTTCAAACATTCCCAAGGATGACTCCAGGAGTCATCACGAATAGTGTATAATTTTAGAACTATGATTCTTAGAATTGTAATATTATTATTTGTATTATTATTATAAAAAAATACTAATGTACATACAATAGGTTATAAAATTGAGTTTGCTATTGGCTTCACATATTCAAAGCAATGGGTTACAATTAAATTATATTAATCAACACTTATTAGTTCTCTATGTTGAAAAAGTATACAATTATCGTTGTGTTTGGAGCAAAGATGAACGTCTATTCAGTGTAACCTCTATAGTTTTAAATGTATATTATTCTACTGTTATTATTCTCTTTAAATCCACTTATTGAATAGCAACTGCTTTTGTCTTGCATACCAACTGCGCAATAAGGCTCTCATTTTTGTTACAGAACTGATAAAAATATAAACTTGACGTACAGCAAAATAAACATACATAGGCTACCCGTGACATGCTGGGCTACTGTAGGCTACAATTTGGACAAGACGCTGATTGTATCGAGTTTCGCTAAACAGTCCAATCAACGTATGAAATGAAAACAACTCAATGTTTCAATGACGCGCAAGTTCGTGAAATGTATGCATGATGTGCTGAAGTAGCCTATGTATAGTAAACATCTATAAACAATACAAACATGTCCATGCCTTCGAAACAGAATCATACACTCTTTACTGTTCCCTCTACTGGTCAGTCACTCGCTCACGCTCACAGACACACACACACACTCGCTTGCGAACCATGCGTATGAGAGAGAGCGAAAGAGAGAGAGAGAGGTGAGCGAGAGATTGCACCTCCAACGGCTTATGATAGAGTAGCCCAATGACCAATCACATCATAGGTGGGCCGGGCTCCACATTTCTCACAGTCCTACATGGGCCCTTAAAGTTTGTTTGTTCGCGGAATGCGGTATGTGATGAAAACGTGTTACTAACCCCGTTCGACGATAATCAAATGAATCTGATTGGGATATTCGATACATATCTTGGACTTCCAAGACACCTACAGTGTCATTACGCACGAGACTCCTATAGTCGATCTACGTTTTCCTCGCTGCATTGAGGCACCACTAACCAACGATTAGGTATCAGTGTTTCAACATACAAGATCTGAATTACAGCGACCTCAATGCAAATCTGAAAGGAGGATATGCACAGCAACAGCGACCAGAGTTGTGGAAAGTATTTGTATGTGAGATCACGGAGGTTTCAACGTGAGCGTCTCGTCAGTTCAAATTGACCTAACTCTGCTTGGTTTGATCGCTGCTTAGTCAATAGGAAAGATACCGTTCAGCGAATGGACTGAAGACTCTGACATTCCACTAGTAGCCAAGATAAGCTTTACGTAGCTACCAGCTGGTTGCTAAGAAGGGTTAAACTGTATCTAAAGGGAGTTGGAAAACCCAGCCTTTTCTTCCACACGGATCAACTCATTGGGTGGGAGCTGAGAGAGAGACAAGAGTCCCCAGCAAATCAGGACCTAATTGATTAAAGAGACTTAATTTGAATAGGGGGCTGGCGAGGTGCCAATAGCCTTTCAAGGAACCCCGAATGATTAATCGCAAAGCATTATTGATAATCATAACAGGACACATGCGCGGTGGATGGACTCGATTTTCGTAATTTTGAGCAGATTTTTTAGTAATTTTTTATTCTTTCTTGGCTGATGTGTGAGCCAGCATGTCGCGGAGGAAACAAGCAAAGCCGCAACATTTCCAATCGGACCCTCATCTGGCTTTATCCGAGCACAATGGTAAGTTCTGGCAATGGATCGCTGTTATCCACGCTACTATCTTTTAATATCTGCTTTTCAGATGTTTTTGTCATTTTAGGATTGTTTCTTTTTTGGATAGGACGTCTTCCCCCTTTTCGAAGTTAGATTTTTTTTTTTTATGAATCCATGCTATTTACTGTCTCAATCATTTTATGATAACTAGACATTTGCTATGTGTATAGGCCATCTACTTCATGATCAAACTATGGCCCGTGCCTTTTCTATATATCGCTCTAAGACACAGTCAAATACTTTTATTCTTGAAAATATCATATTATTGCGTTTTGTTGTTCATATAACTTTAGAATAAAACTTTGTTACAAAATATAACAATTTAAAAGTGCATGCGTTATAGTATTGTTATTAGGCTGCTTAGCCTACTTTTACCTCGACATAGGCTTCTATGTAGCCTACACTTTTAGAATTCACTTTTTAGAACACTTTGTGTGGTAGGCTACAAAGATTGATTTTTTAATCAACATTTTTGTCTTACACACTTTGAAGCAAGTTTCCTCTATTGCTGCTGCAAGCAAAGTTGCTGCAGCGAAAGGCTCGTTTAAGTTTCTGCTTTTGTAGTCGACTTAGTTTCACTCCAATCGTTGCTTAACCTACTCTATACACGGACAAGTAAGTACTGGTGCGTAGAAATAACCAGTATTTTCTGAAATGTTTTCCCTCTATTTTGGGTTTCGGCCTATTTAAAATATAAATAATAATTTTCATACTCGCCTAAAGTTTCTACTGTTTCTGACTGTCATGTACATAGCCTAGTCTACAAAGTCGGTATTTCACAGCCAAGCCTTGGCTTGATTCAAATCAAATGATAAGAAAATATAAACATTATTTGCTTACAATGAATACCTTATCGATTTTCAGTTTGTGGACATGTTGTGGTCTTAATTGTGGATGGTAATCATTCGTTTACAAATTATATGACTTTTCAACCACAATCTCAATGTGGTGCACGATGCAACAGAACACTGAAGCTATACTGGCCGTATAGTTATTATGTATATCATTATTTAATGTTAATACATTATAATAGTTTTATGCTTAGCCGCATGCACACTTTTTGTTTACTTCCCACATTTCCCTTGTGTATATTCCTTAACCATAATTTTTAAGATATTTCAAAGGTGAAGTTAGTATAGATGACATACTGCTTCATATTCTCTTTCGCCCCCTCCCCCTTTTCTCTCTCTCTCGCTCTCTCACATACACACAAACACACACACACTGAGAGATAAAGAGCGATAAATAAATAGTGAGGGACATAGGCCTGTTATTTTACGAGATAAACAAGTTAACGTATCCCTAAATTTGTCAAAAATATGTAAAGAATTTATGTTAATTTACTTTAACAAAAGCTCAGCACCAAATTACCTCACGTCATGAAAATGAGCTTGTATAAAGAATATGTCAAGTTGTGGTTGAGACCATCAAAAAGATGGCGACAGTGGTTGAATGAATTTTATTATGCAACTACCTTGGTTGCTTTTGGAACGCTTTGTCACCTTTGCGAGTTTCTACGACTCCGGAGTGACCAGCTGACCATCTCTGTTAAGTCCACCCAACAGTCACGTTTCCTCTTATGATGATACATTTGATAAAATTATGTTTTCCAACGAGACTTACAACAAGCTGGGCTTTAATTTAATTTTGCTAAAGATGTGCTTTAGACCTGCTGTGAAAACCAGGTCATTTAAGTATTTTCTATAGGCCTACAACACCCATAGCCATAACTTTCACCCTATGGTGTTTGTAAGGTAGTTTGATAAGTTTCACTATCTTAAAAATATCAAACAATTTCCAGATTATTAAAATGTGTATATTTTATATTTCCTCAAACGTACAATTTACTGAAATATTTTTTTTTTCAAAATGGTTGAATGTTCATAGTGACGGTAGTTTCGATCTAACATTTTAGAATTGTGGATGTATTTTAGAAGTCTCACATGTATAGTAGATTTTAATGTTGCGCTTTCTCTATTCATTAGTTTATATGAAAGTTAGATTAGGCTCTGTCTTTTTGCAGACTATATTGTCATTGCACTGGTACTTCCAAAGGAAATCATAAACTCCTATCTCTGATACAGATTACATTTGACTTGTTTGTAGTTACTGCTCTATAGTAGCCCATATTACACTAGTATTACTATTATTACTATTAATATCTGTTTATTAGAAGTGTTTGCCATGACATAGCCTACAGAAAGGAAACTCTAGAGGCTCTTTAACTGACCCTATATGGCTGATTTTCCATACACATTGTCTATGTATTTTCCTTCTGAGGAGTTCCTTGAGACAGTCAATTTAGTTTGACTTATTTTTCATATATAACTAATCATGTTTTAAGCTCTTTCTGTGTATGTACAGCTATGTTGTTTGCAGTATCCTTTACAAAATGCTAGCTGGAAATAAAGCTCTGTTTCACCCAACTTAAACTTTGCATAAGAAGCATTTACTGCTACCTAAGGTTGCATGATTTGTTTGGAACTAAGGATCAATGCAAAACATAGTCTATACCTAGAATCATACTTGTTTTTCCTTGACTGCTGCATTTCCCCTAAAATGTAATAAAGTAGTGAATAGTAACTTTAGTCATTCTCTGTCAGCAGACTGGTGCCTACTGAGTTTCACAATAAATAACCCAAATGCATCATGCATTAAACAAGCTGAAAATGCAATACCTGTAATTATGGGTTAGGGACATGGAATACTTGCATTTCTGGTAATGGGTTGATCATTCTAGAGTGTGTGCTCATGACTGAGAGATCTCCTGTTTGTGTGGAACTGGAAAGTCCGCAAGAGTCTCTGTATGCAAAATAAAAAGAGGGAGGCTAACATTCCCAGTACATTTTAAGGAGATGCTGAGGGCATTTTGCCGCTGGATAGTTAGTGTATGAGGCTGAGAGTCAAGGCTGTCTGTCTCTCATCTCGTCCCTCCGAGAGAGAGAGAGAGAGAGAGTTCTCGGGTGGGATGTTCAGCTGTTTTAACCTTTGCCAGGGTCCCCCTGTGTCTCCCTGTGTGAAGTTGATGAGAGTTCAGGCTGCAGTGTGTTCTCCTGTACCTCGTCATTGACCCCGCTGATCAGAGCCACAGGGGCCTAGCAGGGACTCTGTCCTCTATTTGTGATGGGGGGGGGGGGTCTTATCAATGTGACCGCCATCCACTTCCACCCTGCAAGAGTAGCCCCCCCAGAGGGAGATCGGCAGGGCGGTCCTCGGCCCTTCGCACTGTTGTACCCCGCAAACAACAGGGATTCAGTTACTTGTCATTTTGCCAATGTTTATATAGTGGAAGGCTGAGATGTATCCCGGCTGAAGGACTTGCTTGCTTTTCTCCCTTCTCCTCCCCTTTAAGCTTTAATCATGTCACCAGGGCAGAGCTGCTAAGGCTGGGGCTTGTCCATCCGGGAAACGGCAGCTATAGTGGAACCCCATCTAGTGTTCACTGGGATGTTTCCAGTGAGGCCAGCAGTGTGAGGGCTGGAGAGGAGGTGGGTAAGCTCAGGCAGGCATCAGACATCAGGCATCAGACACTCTACTGAATTCACAAGTGTCAAGAGGCTTGAAGCCAGCATCCCTACAAAGTAACGTAGGAACTCTCAAAAAGCTACTCTGCCATCTTTTGTACTAATCCACATCTCTATATCACTTATTATTTACTCTCTTCTGTCCTTTGTATCAGAGGCTCTCTGTTTTGGCATGTGTCTCTTCTGCCTCCCTGAAGGCCTGTGCTCCGGTGACTCCTTGTAGCATGATGATGATGAGATTTAGCTGTTTTAGGACACCGTTTTTATACAGAGTAACGCATTATTTCTATTCAGAGATAATCGTCAAGCTATTTTTTAAACATTGACTAATGTATGCACTGTTGCTGTAGACATTTGGGTGTTGTGTGCGTTGTGGCTGTTCTCATTTAGGCTGCGCATTTGTTGGCATTATTTTCATAGTATTTGTTTTTTTATTCATAAAGACATCAGATTAACAAAATACCATCTCTTTTTAAGTGCATGTCTACTTATGTAAACAGACATGATTACATGTCAGTACATGATTATAGATTGACTTTCAAATACTCCATGCTTCTGAGATGCTTTACCTTCTTAATAGTCAAGGTGGTGGTATGGAAATAGCTTCTTGTGAAAGAGCACATTTGAGATGTAATAATTTGATTGTTTTAATTTGACCACTATTTGCTTTACAATCACTGAGTATTTACGAAGGAAGGGGGTGGGGTGTGCTGGGTGTTGAGAGTAACACACTTTGAGATTTAGAAAGTGAATTTACCCCTTGATCGGTCAAATCCTAGCCTGTTACAAGTACGTTATTATTAGGGACATATATATTGTGGTTTCAGTGAATGTTATGTGAAGTTGATAACAGAGTTACATTTGGGCATATGCTCTTTGTTTTATTTTTATCTGTGGTTTTGGATATAGTTATTTTGGTCGCTAAACATGATCATGTTTAGATAGAATCCACAATGTGATACAATCCACAATGTCCAGTTTCCATTCACTTGAGGAATGAGAGAATGTTACATTGAAAGATAGTTATTACTGACTGCCTAACTAAATAAGTTATCCACAGGCCTCTGAAGAAACTTGAGCTAGTCACTTGTTCTTAGTGTTTTCATACAGATTACATTGGACAGTTTAAACAAACCTTTGGATGTATGGAATCTTAAATCCTTTAAAAATATATATTTTTGATATATGGAAATAGTAGCTTGCGGCTTCAACATGTGTGTCATCACTACACTCCAGTGCACTTTAATCTAGTAAGAGAATAAGAATAAACACTATGAACTTGATGTTTACATTTTTGCTTTTATAGTGCATTTTTGTACTTTTGTAAAAGTTTGCTCCTATAACCTCTAGGTAAGTTCTTGAAGGGCGGTTCAAGCGCTTTCATTTAGTTGACTTTGGATAGTTTTCTCACATTTTTGTTTAGCTACATTAGTGTTTCCTACAGCAGTGTATTCAGGACAGTGTGTAAATTGATGTATTTCCTCTCACATAAAATCCATTTCATTTGTTCACATGGTCAACCAATACCAAACAAAGCTACTCTTCCTTCCCACGAGGTAAATCAAACACATTTTTCATTACTGACGCTTTCAGGGGAGGCTGCATGGTTGATATTAAAAAGTTACCATTAAAGTTGGAGCAAGTCTTCTCCGTTTGCATGGTTAGAGTGGTGTGAGGCTGGGTTTTACTGTCATGGCAACTTTGCGTTATCTGATGTCCCAGAGCAGAGAAACATTGAGGGAGATAATCCCTGAATTAAACAGGATCTGCTTTGAGTTGGCCAAGATGAGCAGGCCAGGCCAGGCCGACAAGCCCGCCGCTCCCATGCTGTGTGAACAATGGGAAGCCATCCTGTCTCAGTGGGGCAGGGCCGCACTCATCTCTCTCTCGTTCTCTCTCTCTCTCTCTCTCTCTGGGTTTCATTTTCAAATTAACCCTCCCTTTCCACCCGTGATGAAAATGTAGATCGCCGGGGCCCACAATGAAAGGGATTCATAGAGAATTGCAATTTGTAAATCAACTTGTATGTTAAACAGTGAGATTTGGGTTTGACAAAAAGAAGATAGAATGAGGAAAGTCTGGAGCACAGCAGTGGCACAGGGGTGTTGACTCGCCTTTTGTTCTTTTCACACTGACCCCTGTGTTTGTTGAATGGAAATTGCATAACCAAGACCAGTTTCTATGCACATTTAAAAGACAATTATTCATTTTGCGTATTCTTATTGGCTGGTATTGAATTGCCTGTTGCTTAAACTGCTGTGGCCAGTTGCTTGGTTTTGGGCAGCAAGCCGTTCATTCTAATATATATGACAGCAGCTCCACTCATAGCTCTTGACAAATTTTATTGTAGTTATGTTTTTATTTTATTTTTCCCTATAAAGTGTATATATATATATATACAGCACTGTGATACTTACACATTTATATCACTACACATTTTTATACAAAGTTTTATACGTTATGTTTTACTCTTCATTTTATGTTAGGTACTATAATGTGTTTTATTTATTTTATTTTATGTCATTTATTAAATATACATAACATATTTATAAAAACATGTGTTATGTAAACATTACAGATATTTTAGTTTAAAAAAATGTATAATTCTTAGTGATTTCAGTACGATAATGGCATATATAATTTTGCACTGTCTTTGTTGAGTGTCCGAGTGGCTAGAGAGAACAATCTGGAGTCCAAAGTGCTGTTTATTGTTGCTGTCAGATTCCGATTGCAGCCTGACTGGATACAAATTAGCTTAGTGACAGGGATAACCTGTCCAAGATGCCTGTAGTCGAGTTGAAAATGAGCAAAGTTGACAGCAAATTGAAAGTCTAATAAGTCCTTCAAATGGTTGATTTGCGCTCAGTGGACATGTAGACATTGAGGAGTATGAAATATTGGAAATCAATGCTTCTCTATGAAATGTCATTAAGCCCCAATGTCCTCACTTCATAGTATTTTATATGTTGATGGATTATCTATAGAAATGATTACTTAAAAGATGGTTGGATTGATGAAACCAGATGTACATCTTCAAAGATCACTTATTATTGATTTCCATTCTTTTCTTATCCTGTTTCTCAGAGCCACCACATTAAAAGGGGTCTTTTTCACTCTTTTTTTGGTTTACTGCTGCTTTTTTGATGGTTGTTTTTTATGAACGTATCAAGCGGATAAGTGTAAAACTGATTAATTTAAGATGAACAACAAAATAATTTGAATAGATAAAGCTGCCTCTTCAGCTGCAAAACATTTCTAATCACTAATCCTCTGTTTCCTCCTCCTGTGTTTTTCAGGGGACACAGAAGAGCCCTGCTCGGAGGAAGACCCCCCCTGCAAGGAGTCAGATGCCCATGTCTGTAGCAGATGTTGTGCTGAGTTCTTTGAACTATCAGATCTTGAACAACACCAGAAGAATTGCACTAAGAATCAATTAGTTCTGATAGTGAATGAGAATCCTGCCTCTCCTTCCGGAAGCTTCTCGCCTGGCTCCCCTCCACATAATCCTGATGAGCAGATGAATGACATGGTTAATAACACTGATCAAGCAGAGTGCAGTGGCCTTTTGGAGCATAACGCTCTTGACAAAGAAGAATCCATGGACGTCGACGTTTCCGAAATCAACGTTCATCCTGGTCACGACAATGATGGAGGCAGCAGCCACATGGAGGGAGGCAGTAACATCAACATGAACACGGGTGAGGGAAATGGCCACAGCTCCAGCAGGAAGAGCTCTGGACCAGCACCGGGCACCTCAATCGTCTCTGCCCCTCAGCTACCTCCGCTCGGCAACCTGACTGACCTGGGGAGCATCTCTATGATCAACAGCAACGTCATCATCGAAAACCTGCAGAGCACCAAAGTGGCTGTGGCCCAGTTCACCCAGGAGACGCAGCGCTCCTCTGGGTCTGGGTCCGGGGGCCCCAGGGTGGCAGTGCCGGCCCTGATGGAGCAACTCCTGGGCCTGCAGCAGCAACAGATCCACCAGCTGCAGCTCATTGAACAGATCCGTCACCAGATCCTGCTACTGGCCTCCCAGTCCCCTGAAATGCAGGTGCCCCCCAGCATCTCAACACCAGGAGGCTCGTTGGGGCCGTCAGCCAACCCACTGACCACGCTCAGCTCCCATCTCTCACAGCAGCTGGCTGCAGCTGCGGGCTTAGCACAGAGCCTGGCCAGCCAGTCTGCCAGCATCAGCAGCCTGAAGCAGCTGGCTGAAAAGGCGCAGCTACCTCAGAGCAACAATCCCAGCAGCGGTGAATCATCTCAGAGCATCAGCTCACTGGGACCGTCCACAGTCAACAACGTCCAGTCGTCCTCTGACAAGAGGCCAATACATGCGATCAGCAGCAACCTCCACTCTCAGCTCAGTAACCCATCACACACTAAGTCATCCATGCCAGCCTTTGGGATAGGTAGCCTGTTGAACCCTGTAACTAATCCACATCTACCTCAGCCCAAATCTGGAAACCACCTGTTTTCCAGCTCCCTGCCCAGTATTGGCACCACAGTGGAGGACCTCAACTCTCTGGCTGCGCTGGCCCAGAGGAAAGGCAAGTCACCAACTTCATTTGAACCCAAGAGCAGCTCAGAGGAGACGTTCTTCAAGCATAAGTGCAGATTTTGTGCCAAGGTGTTTGGGAGTGACAGTGCCTTGCAGATCCACCTGCGATCTCACACAGGTGAGAGGCCGTACAAGTGTAACATCTGTGGCAATCGCTTCTCCACCCGCGGTAACTTGAAGGTCCACTTCCAGCGTCATAAAGAGAAGTATCCACATGTTCAGATGAATCCATACCCTGTCCCCGAGCATTTAGACAATATTCCAACGAGCACCGGCATTCCATATGGTATGTCAATGCCTCCAGAGAAGCCTGTGACCAGCTGGCTGGATAGCAAGCCTGTTCTCTCCACTCTGACCTCATCAGTGGGCATGCTGCTCCCACCAACCATGCCCAGCCTGCCGGCATTCATTAAAAAAGAGGATCATTCGGTAGCCATAACCAGCCCTCCCATTTCGACAAAGACTGACTCCGGTCGTGACGCTGCTGAGCCATCAATGAAAAGCAATGACGGGTTGTCTGAAGAAGCTGCGGCCCTGCCTACATCAAACGGGAAAACTGAAGAGGGCAGTCACTCGTCGAGCTTCATGGCGAGCGTGAGCTCTGAGTCTGAGCGCAACACAGAATACACAACCTCCAACAGCCCACCTATGATGACCAACCCTCTTATGCCCCTCATGTCTGAGCAGTTCAAGGCTAAGTTCCCGTTCGGGGGCCTCTTGGACCCGCTCCAGGGGTCGGAGACCTCCAAGCTGCAGCAGCTGGTGGAGAACATCGACAGGAAGTTGACGGACCCCAATGAGTGTGTCATCTGCCACCGTGTGCTCAGCTGTCAAAGCGCTCTGAAAATGCACTACCGTACTCACACTGGAGAGAGGCCCTTCAAGTGTAAGGTGTGTGGCAGAGCCTTCACCACCAAAGGGAATCTGAAGACCCACTACACCGTCCACCGGGCCATGCCTCCACTCAGAGTCCATCACTCCTGCCCCATCTGTCAGAAGAAGTTCACCAATGCGGTGGTCCTGCAGCAGCACATCCGCATGCACATGGGAGGGCAGATCCCAAACACCCCACTGCCAGACAGCTACCCTGAGTCCATGGGCTCCGACACAGGCTCCTTCGATGAGAGGAACTTCGATGAGAACTTCGATGACCTGGACAACTTCTCTGATGATGATATGGAGGGGATGGAAGGAGTAGAAGGGATGGAAGATGGCCCTGACAGCAGCGTCCCAGACACCCCTAAGTCAGCTGACGCCTCCCAAGACAGCCTGTGCAATTCTCCCTCTCACCCCGAGATGGTCGTCCAGGACGGGCAGGAGAAAAACCATCATGCCCATCAGAATGCCACCCACAATACCCACCATGATATTGACTATAGAATCCACCACAACAACCACCATAACAATCAGCTTAACAGCCACCATGACAATCAGCATCACAACCACCATAACCCCCACCAGAGGCTGGTAGAGGAGCTACAGGCCAGTAGAATGAAGGCCATGGGGAATGGGGGTTCAATGGAAGGGGACTGCCTTACTAACGACTCCTCATCCCTAGGTGGGGACATCGAGAGCCCGAGTGCCGGGAGTCCAGCAGTGTCAGAATCTACCTCTTCCATGCAGCCCCCATCCCCCACCAATGGGCACCCCCAACATCAACGTAAATCCCCCAGCTTGGAGGAAAGACAGGAGAGGCAGGAGAGACAGGAGAGGCACCAGAGGGCTATGTCCCTGGATCACATCAGTGCCAGCCTCATGCAGCATCACCCTTCTAGCATCGGGGCCCTGGACCTGACATCCTGCAACCCGTCTAAAGACCCACTGGGCATGCTCTTCCCATTCCGTGAGCGTGGCACGTTCAAGAACACGGCCTGTGACATCTGTGGGAAAACGTTTGCATGTCAGAGTGCCTTGGACATCCACTACCGAAGCCATACCAAAGAGAGACCGTTCATTTGCACAGCCTGTAACCGGGGCTTCTCGACCAAGGGCAACCTGAAGCAGCACATGCTCACCCACCAGATGAGGGACTTGCCCTCACAGCTCTTCGAACCCTCTAACACCAGCCTCTCCTCCAGTCCGACCCCCTCCCTCCTCTCTGTGAACTCCCTGTCCTCCATGATCAAATCAGAGGTCAACGGCTTCCTCCATGGCCTCCACCACCACCAGGACCACCACAGGGACCACCACAGGGACCACCACAGGGATCACCACAGGGACCACCAGGACCGAGATCACCATAAGGACATGCCCAGCAACATGCCCCATGGCCTGGTGACCACCTCGGCCTCTACATCCCCAGTGCTCTCGGCCTCTGCCCCTCCACGCCGGACACCCAAGCAGCACTACTGCAACACTTGTGGGAAGACCTTCTCCTCCTCCAGCGCTCTGCAGATACATGAGAGGACCCACACTGGGGAGAAGCCCTTCGCCTGCCACATCTGTGGTCGGGCTTTCACCACCAAAGGAAATCTCAAGGTAATTGTAAGATTATAAACATTATGAATGCAATGTTTAAAATACACACATATTCAATATCTCAGGGCAATTGTATATTTACAAACATTATGAATGGAATTGGAAAATGTCCACATATTTATTCATGAATATCTATAGGAGGAGTATAAAAATCACCAGAATTTTGGTCCATAACTTTGAGCAACAAATTGAAGTGTGTTATGTCAGTGCCATTCGGAGGCAGTAATGTTCTATAATTGATGAAAGAACCAGCTCAGCGGAAAGGTTGAATCACCCCATTAATATGATTATTGGGTAGAAACCTGAGAATGTGATCAGCAGAGCACAGCTGGGAATGGTTCAGTTAACAGCATTAACTACAGTAACCAGAGGCAACCATCCTCAGTTTTCCAGAGTTTACCCCTTGAAAATCCCAGAGTTTCCCTTTGATCAGTAGGAAAAGGCCCCTAAGAGATAAACAGGAAATGAAGGGCCAAATGTGATCACACCACTCAACTGTGAGAAATCAAAGGGGCGAAACGTAGAGAGGCGTAATATTTAGGAAGCAAAAGGAGATAGCCCGGTCGCAGACGAAGGAAGCGAGTTGTGGGCGTATTCTGCCCAGGGGAGCTGTTCTGACCAAGACGCAGGGTTGCGAAAAGAAAGACTGCGTAAGATGCGACCAATAGTCTGATTGGCCCGTTCTGCTTGACCGTTAGACTGGGGGTGAAAGCCGGAAGAGAGACTGACGGAAGCCCCAATCAAACGGCAAAACTCCCTCCAAAATTGAGACGTGAATTGCGGACCTCTGTCCGAAACGACGTCTGACGGAAGGCCATGAATTCTGAAAACATTCTCGATGATGATTTGTGCCGTCTCTTTAGCAGAAGGAAGCTTAGCAAGGGGAATGAAATGAGCCGCCTTAGAGAACCTATCGACAACCGTAAGAATAACAGTCTTCCCCGCTGACGAAGGCAGTCCGGTGACAAAATCTAAGGCGATGTGAGACCACGGTCGAGAGGGAATAGGAAGCGGCCTGAGACGGCCGGCAGGAGGAGAGTTACCGGACTTAGTCTGCGCGCAGACCGAACAAGCAGCCACGAAACGACGCGTGTCATGCTCCCGGGTGGGCCACCAAAAACGCTGGCGAATGGAAGCAAGCGTACCCCGAACGCCAGGGTGGCCGGCTAACTTGGCAGAGTGAGCCCAGCGAAAAACAGCGCCCAACGCGCCTGACGCGCATTAAGTCGTTTGGCAGAACGGATGTACTCAAGGTTCCTATGGTCAGTCCAAACGACAAAAGGAACGGTCGCCCCCTCCAACCACTGTCGCCATTCGCCTAGGGCTAACCGGATGGCGAGCAGTTCGCGGTTACCCACATCATAGTTACGTTCCGACGGCGACAGGCGATGAGAAAAATACGCGCATGGGTGGACCTTGTCGTCAGAGAGGGAGCGCTGAGAAAGAATGGCTCCCACGCCCACCTCTGACGCGTCAACCTCGACAACGAACTGTCTAGAGACGTCAGGTGTAACAAGGATAGGAGCGGATGTAAAACGATTCTTGAGGAGATCAAAAGCTCCCTGGGCGGAAACGGACCACTTAAAGCACGTCTTGACAGAAGTAAGGGCTGTGAGAGGAGCTGCCACCTGACCGAAATTACGGATGAAACGACGATAGAAGTTCGCGAAGCCGAGAAAGCGCTGCAGCTCGACGCGTGACTTAGGGACGGGCCAATCAATGACAGCTTGGACCTTAGCGGGATCCATCTTAATGCCTTCAGCGGAAATAACAGAACCGAGAAATGTGACGGAGGAGGCATGAAAAGTGCACTTCTCAGCCTTCACAAAAAGACAATTCTCTAAAAGGCGCTGGAGGACACGTCGAACGTGCTGAACATGAATCTGGAGTGACGGTTGTCAAATGTATAACCAGATTGCAATTATCGATCAAAAACCCGTATCATCTCCTCCTTAAAGTCCTGATACGGGAGCAGCAGACACTTCCTGCTCGTGTCTGCCTAATCAGCACCAGTTATTCTTTAGTTTGACGACAGTCTGGTTCACACAACAAACAAGAATCCGACAAAGACAGGAGCAGAAACAGAGAGAGATATAGGGACTTGTTGATATAAAAATAAAAAAAAAACAATACCCTTATTATTTGTAGCACGATTTCACATTTTGCTGATGCTATGTTTTTGTAGTGTGTTTTTATTAAAATAATGTGTAATTTCTAGCAAGTGATATTGTAAAATGTGTTATCTAGAGCACACATCTAACAATGTATTTTAAAATATCACTTGCTATAAATTATGCATTATTTGAATAAAAACACACTAGTCAACACAATCAGTTGTGTGTCTGACACCTCCATGTTTCTACATTGATTTAACATGAATTATCTGTAACAGTCATCCTTTCAGGATCAAAAGAAGAAGAAAAATACATTGTCCTCGTTGGGAAAGGGCATAGCAGGGGTAAACATCAGATGTAATACTGGCCAGGGCAATGAGAGTGGGCACTGCAATTTGAACCAAAGCACAAGGGTCTCCCTCATGAGACGTTTGAATGAAGGTTTCAGATTAAATGCAGTATTTCATCCTAGCCATAATAAAATGGTTACACCATGCCCACGTCCCCACGCCGTTCACAGCTCACTGCACCAATCCTCCTGTTGCACCCAGGGTGCTGAACTCTTTTAATACTAACTTTCTGTTTTATTTTTTTCCACCATTTCCATCATCTGTTACAATGTGCCTTTGTCGTGGCCAAGTTTGAAATATTTATCATTTGCGTCCTCTCTCTCTCTCTGTATCTGTTTCTCTCTCCAGGTTCATATGGGCACACACATGTGGAACAGCGCCCCTGCCAGACGCGGCCGCCGGCTCTCTGTAGACGGCTCTATGGCCTTCCTGGGCACCAACCCTGTCAAGTTCCCAGAGATCTTCCAGAAGGACATGGTGTCTAGGGTGGGCAACGGAGACCCGGCTAGCTTCTGGAACCAGTATGCTGCAGCCTTCTCCAACGGCCTGGCCATGAAGACCAACGAGATCTCTGTCATCCAGAACGGAGGCCTGCCGTCTCTGTCGGGGAGCATGGGGAACGGGGGCAGCTCGCCCGTGGGCGGCCTCACAGGCAACCTGGAGAAGCTGCACAGTACAGAAACCAGTGCCGCTCTGGCTGGCCTGGAGAAAATGGCCAACGCCGAGAACGGGACCCACTTCCGATTCACACGTTTCATGGAGGACAACAAAGAGATTGCCACCAACTAGATACTTTTTCCCTCTCATATGTACACGCACACGCACACGCACACACACACACACACACACACACACACACACACACACACACACACACACACACACACACACACACACACACACACACATTGTGAGAGAAAAGAGAAAGAGAACAAGGCAAAGACAAAGAATGACTTGGCTTTGGCCTGCTATTGAAACATTACCAACATGAGTGTGAAGAGAACTTGCCTTTTTGTACAATGTACAACATGTTATAGTTTTAAGGAGCTTATTTATTAGTGATTATAACCTTGCTCGGAACCAAGTGGAAGCATTAACAGTTAGTTTTTTTCTGTTCTACAGCCAGAATGGGTATGAGCTGAAAGTGAGCTGTTGAAACTTTAGCATATCTTTACCTTGGCATTAAGTTATTTTTGGTCTGTAGTATATAGCTTTAACACAACTGTTGATGTTCATGTGATGCATTAGATCTGTAATAAGTGAACAGAATGGCTGTAAATAATGTACACTGATCTACTCTAGATGGTCTAACAGATGTGTATTAACGTTCCCCCTTGAAAAAAATCATTGAGACTTCAGGCAAGGGACTATGATTACACTGTAGTCATTTCCTTATCAACCGCTGTTGATCTTTTATTTAAGGAAAATGCAAGCATTCAAGCATTTCAAGTGTTTATTTAGAGTTACAGTAGGCCTAACCTGTTTTGTTCATTAATTTTATTCTATGTATTGTACTTTTTTTCTTTCTTCCATAGTTCCATTTTTTTCTTCTTGATCTTTTTTTTGTGTTGCTTTTTGGTGTAAAGTTTAACACAAAACAGTTGTGTTGTTAGAGGAGATGATGAATTCAGAGAGGTTCGCTTCCGGGTTTGAACTGAGAAGAGAGCCAATCATGTGGGTGGGATTCTCCTATAGGTCATCTGCTGGATTTTCACATTGCTGCTATGTCCTCAGCATCCTCATTGGCATCAAGTGCAACATATGTGTTGACGTCTATGTAAATAATGTGAGACGTGAGAACTAGAAATTCCATCACAACAAAATGTACATATAAAGCTCACAAGACAAAGTCCATCTTGGCTAGGGGACAAATGATAGTGTTTTTATAAATATAAATATATATTAGGTTTGACAACCTTCGGACTGTTACATGCACTTTCTTGGAAAGTTGGAAGATCTTTATGGGTCCAGTTTCTCTACACTTTAATACCTACTAACAACTAAGATACTGTCATTCTTTACTCTATTATTCAAATACATCCGTTTTCCAAAAGAAAACTATGAGTGTTTGTGTCTCTTCATTCTCTTTTGTTTCTTTCTGTTTTGTATGCTTTATGATTGGAGATAATGGGGGTTTGGAATAATTGGAGGGTTTTCACTTTTGAAATGTGGTCTTCTCATGTTATTTGAAGGAACATATATATTTTTTTGTGTGGATTGAACTTTTAAATGTGAGTTTAAATAGGCATACATGCACTTATGAAATAATACTGTATCATGGATCTATAACACTCGTCAATGGTCAATTAATTTATCTCCCCTCTCATTTTCGACTGGCACTTGTTGTGAAGCAGCCTATTCTTTCTAAAGTAATTTAAAAGTGATTTGCATGATTGTGTCAAACAATCTGAGTTCGGATGTAGACGTAATCAATGAGGACACCAGGGTTGTGTTGATCGGTCGTAAAAATGTATGCGATAGCAGAAGTCACATTTCTTAGTTCATCATTCCTGCTGTTGTCAGCCCTTTGAATCTTTAATTAAAGAATCGACCGGTCCGAAACCCCCTGTCTTTCATAGGCTTGATGTGATGGATTTAGAAGACTCATCGTCACTGTCTAGGCCAGGGTAACTCTCTCTGTCGCTCATTTTACATTTTCACCAGAGTGAAATTAGATACGAAGGGAATGGGAAGAATTGGCCTATGCCTATGCAGATTGCAGCCCACGTTTCGTTCGAAATAAAAAATAATTAATCATTATATTCTTGATGGCCAGAATAGGCCTGATAAATTACATCAAAGTGAACATCAACATTCTAAAACTGTCGCTAAATTAGCCAATTTAGGCGTACCATGTGTCATAGCGCGTAGTATTTGAATATTTGATGATAGAAAATATTAACTTTTATTTTGAGCTAGTGTGTTAAAACAGGCTGCATTGTTAATTTCTGTGTAACGCCTCACAAAGCTAGAGCAGGGGACATATCGCCAGAAAGACCACGTGGACAGTTGATGGAACGGCTGATGACATTAGAAGCATATTTCCCCTTTTGCTTTTCAACAGCTGCATTTAATTTAACACACCATTGCACATCCTGCAATACAGGACCTGTTCATTTGAGATCCGCATCCTCTCTCCCTCGCCCCTCCTCTTCGGGATTTTATAGCTGGCTAAATTCCCCAATATTTACAAGATCTCGACGCTAAATGATCCTTGCAGAGAGCCCGGTGCGGGACGGACGATGAGATCCCCGCCCCCCGTGCCTTTTTTCCCTTTGACAGTCACATCTGGTCCCCTGATAGAGCGTTGTTTGTACAGTGCATCAATTTCCGGATTATTTTATTACAGAGTCGGAATAGCTGACTCCTTCCTCTGTTTATTGACTCAAAATTATACAAATGTGCTCTGATCTCGGTATTCCGTGATTTGGTTTGTGAAAAGAAAACAAGAACAATTAAGTGTAGTATAATATCGGATTTTTTTGTCTTTTAAATGTGACATTTATCGATATAGCAATTTATGATTATAGTTTGACTAATGATACTTGATATGTCCATTTAATCCGTCGTAGATTTAGCTCCATACACTTTGATGTAGAATGGATGTTAATATTTCGTTTGTAACCTTAAAACTATACAGGAAAAAAGTATTTATTTAGATTTATTAACACGAATTTCATAAATTATTTTATACTATAACTATAGTTGGTTCAATCTCCATCCAGAAGCACCATATTAAACAATCTATAATAGTGAATTTAATAAACTATAATGAACTAATAATAATAATAGCAAGAATAATAATGGTAAAATTGCCATGACAAAGAGAACAATTTGTTTGTTTAATTTGTTTATTTCAACCATATTAAATAATTCATAATTCTTAATTAAATATAATAGATTCAATTTTCAAATGCATTTAATAGTGGATGGAAATTATGTTTTTTATTTTAAGAGCTGGAATTACTTAAATTCAATCAAACTTTGAACGGGTGGAGCTTCAAACATGAGTTATATGTCTATATGCAATGTGTGGCTATAGTTCACTATATCACTGTTGTGCATGTAGGGGTAATGAAGTGTTTGATGTGATACAGTGTGCTTGTTTTCACTCAGCCTCAAGGTGGATAAACTACTCTGATTGCAGTGGGGTATAGTCTATGTTCTTGATGACAGTCCAAAGCTCTGAAATGTTGCAATGCACCAAGGGAAATGTGTTGATTTTTTTTTCTCAGGAATATCTCCTTTTAATGTATATATCATTTTAATTCAGCTATTTAAAGAAAGATCAAATCTTCAGAGAGGCTTGAGAGCCCAGATACTAGGGAGCAAACCATCAATGATTGCTAATTACATAATCATAAAAAATAACCCAGGCTTAACTCAAGAGCCCGGCCAGGGATTTGGAGAATGGAAAATGGTGGGATAAGCATAAGGAGCAGCTCCCTTTGTGTGGTCAAAGGAGAGAAAAAGGATGCAATGAGGAGAAATATTGAAATAGTTACATGCTTTTAGTTGTGTAACAAACCCTCAGTGAGTGGTCCTAGTGATGTGTGCTGGAGGAGGGCCTTTTTCCCCAGGCGTGCAGCAGGCAACAGCCCTACTAGGTTTGGTTAAGTATTGATTGAGCTGTGCAGCATTACAGAAACACTTGAATCTCAGGTGGCAGGAATGTGTAGAATTGATCTCTTCCACTGTGCCTCCCAGTAGTGGCTTTCTGCTTCACAACACAGCACCACAGGAAGACTGGGGTGAAACATGGTGAAACACAATCTCCACAGGCTGAGTGGGGCTGCCCCTAGTCTGCCCATGTGGCTCTCTGACAGACAGGCTTTTGGAGTGTGTCTCCATGCCACCATCCAGTGTTATAGAATAAGATGAATACACACTTTTTAATTCACACTCATGCACATGTGCATCTTCCATAACGTTCTTATAAGTGATGTAGATCTGTCTCGTTTCCACCACTACGGGTATTGATGTTTGTTTTGCAGCCTTTATAACATGCTGTTTTAGTGTTGTTGTCTAATGGACTTAACTGGTTTAAGGTGGTAATGTCTGAAGGGGAGGATGGGACACATTAGCAAAGTAACTTTACTGTCCTTTTAGTTTTAGTGTCTCTACAGTAAAGTCTGTGCTCTATAATTAGCAAATGTATAACTTGTCATTTGCTATCCTTTTTTGTTTTTGCAATTTTAGTTATGAAAGAATCAACAGCAAGGGAGCAAACACTTATTTAATTCTATAATCCATCAGACATATTTTATGGACTTGAACTCATGCAGTGTACCTTCCATACCCAACCTCCCAGTGAAATGTGGATTATGCTCCACAGACCTGTGTACTCGAAAGCCCCCCTTCTTCACTGTCCCGTCCTGGGCTGTCAGGCCTGCCGAGTCGATACAAACTGTAGCCTGGGGCCTGGTGGTGTGGAGAGCCTGGTATGGTGTGGAGCCTGGACTCCCCACTGAGTCTCTGGCCTGGCTCTGGGTGATCTAAGACCCGCTGAGAACAATGGTGAGCCACGCTGAGCCACACTCCACGGCCCCAAGACACAGGACCACCGAGCCACACTTGCACCGCAGCCTACACCTGTCAATCAATACCAGCCAGGTGACAGGCCTGCAGCTAAGGGCCTCTAAAAGGAGCTTCCTAGAGTGACTCTCAAGTGAGTGTCAAGTTTCAGGACTTTTTTATCATATGTAATACACACTTTAAAAAATAATTAGAAATCATACTCATCATTGAGTGAACAGATTCGTGAATAAAATAAAATAAAAATGTTCATATTCTCTATGACTATCAGCTCATTAGAGTATGCTTTCAAATCTCTTCTCTTCTCCTCTTCAGCTCCAGTATGTCTCCCCCTCTCTTCTCCTCTTCAGCTCCAGTATGTCTCCCCCTCTCTTCTCCTCTTCAGCTCCAGTATGTCTCCCCCTCTCTTCTCCTCTTCAGCTCCAGTATGTCTCCCCCTCTCTTCTCCTCTTCAGCTCCAGTATGTCTCCCCCTCTCTTCTCCTCTTCAGCTCCAGTATGTCTCCCCCTCTCTTCTCCTCTTCAGCTCCAGTATGTCTCCCCCTCTCTTCTCCTCTTCAGCTCCAGTATGTCTCCCCCTCTCTTCTCCTCTTCAGCTCCAGTATGTCTCCCCCTCTCTTCTCCTCTTCAGCTCCAGTATGCCTCCCCCTCTCCTCTTCTCTTCAGCTCCAGTATGTCTCCCCCTCTCTTCTCCTCTTCAGCTCCAGTATGTCTCCCCCTCTCTTCTCCTCTTCAGCTCCAGTATGTCTCCCCCTCTCTTCTCCTCTTCAGCTCCAGTATGTCTCCCCCTCTCTTCTCCTCTTCAGCTCCAGTATGCCTCCCCCTCTCTTCTCCTCTTCAGCTCCAGTATGTCTCCCCCTCTCTTCTCCTCTTCAGCTCCAGTATGTCTCCCCCTCTCTTCTCCTCTTCAGCTCCAGTATGTCTCCCCCTCTCTTCTCCTCTTCAGCTCCAGCATGTCTCCACCTCTCTTCTCTTCAGCTCCAGTATGTCTCCCCCTCTTCTCCTCTGATGGTTCTCATGGATTTGGTTTCCTGTGGAAAAAACAGTGACAGTCTACAGCGTGTACACAGCTGGTTGGGAGACAAGACTTCCAGATAGTGAGTACAAACATTAAGCAGGATTTCTTTGCCCTGTGTTACACTCACAAGGAAATATCCACTATCCACCCAGTTCTAACACTTTTCATTTACCCTTCGTGTTTGTTCTACATTTAAGTAATCCTCTTTGGTCTCATGTAGTTGCAAAAGATAGTATTTGCATGGTTTATTTTAATGGTAGTGCGATTCTGGGGACTATCCAAACGTGAAGGTCATTTAGCTTGCAGTTCATCCGCTCTCTTTCCTTTTGTGTGGTGAGAAAGAGAGATTGCATTTCATGACCTATTGTGTCCGGGGAGTCCCCAGACAAACAGGTGGGAGCACTAATGTGGGGTCCTCTTGGGGAGGGCAGGAAGACTGGGTTAGTCAGACCAGACTGGAGGAGAGGAGGGACTGGGAGGCTCTTTGGGTATTCTTTAATAAGCCACTCATGCATAGCACAGCCACCACAATGCTCTTGTTTCCCCATCGTCCATCCAAAAGGATCCTTCAGGGATGCTAATGGCTGTAATGTACAGTAAGGGCTTGTCTTCCCCACAAGGCCTCTGTTGTCTTTCTCCCCCGTTTATCATCACCAGTGAAATTGCAGGGCCGTTTTAGGAGGGGTTTATTGCAAAGAGAGACATTTAACTTCTTTGTGATGCTAATTCTTAAAAATGTGCTGCCTGGGTTTGTGTCTTTCAAGCCAGGTAGTTTTATAAGGCTGGGACTTTTGAGGAGAAACAACCTGCTTTTATTTAAAAGGGGAAAACGGTATTGAGGCTTTCTTTATGATCTCTCCAATCTGCGTTTTTAATTGAATGTACGTTTGCTTCCATTTTAAGATAAGTCACATGTACGTTTGTTTTATGCAGTAGAACGGAGACAGATCATCTTTCTTTTCTTTAAGAGACTAGCTCTTTGAGATTAAGTAGGCTGATTGTGTCCCTTTCACCGTCAGAATTACGGTTGGTAACCCTAGCCACCACTGTCTGCTAGAGGGCTTAGACACACACAGGCTCATTGACACTCTCTGTTAATGTCATCTAACAGATTAGATTTCCTCATCACCATCTAACCTTAAGTCCCACAATCCTCAACAAACATTTTCACTTTCCTGTTTTTCACAGTGCCCAAGCATGCCAGCAAGGCAGTGGTTCGACGTATCAAAGCTATGGTTTCAAAACAGAGATAACGATTTGGAAATGATAAAAAATTATGGTTAATTTCGATGTTCGCACGGAAGACTTCAGTCACTTGTCAGGTGTGTTTGATGCCATTGACACTTGACCAAGATACTTGAGTTTATTGAATGTGTCATTTTCTGCCTGGAAGTGAAAAGGGTACCTGTGCAGTGGTAAGCCCCTACAAGCACATCACACAGTGACAGCTGATGCTCTAGTACAACCCTGAAGCTATTGAAGTTTGGTCAAAACAGATCATGCTTGTTCTAAGGTTTTGTTTTGTCCTCCTGTATGTACACTGAACAAAAATATAAACACAAAATGTGAAGTGTCGGCCCCATGTTTCATGAGCTGAAATAAAAGATCCCAGAAATGTTCCATGTGCACAAAAAGCTTATTTCTCTCACGTTTTGTGCACAAATTAGTTTACATCCGTGTTAGTGAGCATTTCTCCTTAGCCAAGATAATAAATCCACCTGACAGGTGTGGCATATCAAGAAGCTGATAAAACAGCATGATCATTACACAGGTGCACCTTGTGCTGGGGGGCAATAAAAGGCGACTCTAAAATGTGCAGTTTTGCCACACAACACAATGCCACAGGCCGGTAGCCTAGCGATTAAGAGTGTTGGCCAGTAACTGAAAGGTTGCTGGTTTGAATCCCTGAGCTTACTAGGTGAAAAACCTGTCGATGTGTCCTTGAAAAAGGCACTTAACCCTAGTTGCTCTGGATAAGAGCATCTGCTAAGTGACCAAAGTGAAAAGTGAAAAGTGTAACTGAGTATTGGAAAATATGTATTTGGTTTGGCCAGGTTAGTCCATAACACCTGTGATGAGCTGGAAATATCCCACATCCTGTTAGTTAATGTTTGATCAATCAGAGAAGGGACTAAAATTGTCCTGTTTATTTTTAGTTTAGGGAGATGTTTGTATTGAAATAGTGTAGAGAGATGATTGTATTGTAATAGTGTAGGGAGATGTTTGTATTGTAATAATGTAGGGAGATGTTTGTATTGTAATATTGTAGAGAGATGTTTGTATTGTAATATTGTAGAGAGATGTTTGTATTGTAATAGTGTAGAAAGATGTTTGTATTGTAATATTGTTGAGAGATGTTTGTATTGTAATAGTGTAGAGAGATGTTTGTATTGTAATAGTGTAGAAAGATGTTTGTATCGTAATATTGTTGAGAGATGTTTGTATTGTAATAGTGTAGGTAGATGTTTGTATTGTAATAGTGTAGAGAGATGTTTGTATTGTAATAGTGTAGAGAGATGTTTGTATTGTAATAGTGTAGAGAGATGTTTGTATTGTAATAGTGTAGAGAGATGTTTGTATTGTAATAGTGTAGAGATGTTTGTATTGTAATAGTGTAGATAGATGTTTGTATTGTAATAGTGTAGAGAGATGATTGAATTGTAATATTGTAGAGAGATGTTTGTATTGTAATATTGTAGAGAGATGTTTGTATTGTAATAGTGTAGAAAGATGTTTGTATCGTAATATTGTTGAGAGATGTTTGTATTGTAATAGTGTTGAGAGATGTTTGTATTGTAATAATGTAGAGAGATGTTTGTATTGTAATATTGTAGAGAGATGTTTGTATTGTAATATCGTAGAGAGATGTTTGTATTGTAATAGTGTAGAGAGATGTTTGTATTGTAATAGTGTAGAGAGATGTTTGTATTGTAATAGTGTAGAGAGATGTTTGTATTGTAATAGTGTAGAGAGATGTTTGTATTGTAATAGTGTAGAGATGTTTGTATTGTAATAGTGTAGAGAGATGTTTGTATTGTAATAGTGTAGAGAGGTTTGTATTGTAATAGTGTAGAAAAAGTGTTTGTATTGTAATAGTGTAGAGAGATGTTTGTATTGTAATAGTGTAGAGAGATGTTTGTGTTGTTTTAGTGTAGAGAGATGTTTGTGTTGTTTTAGTGTAGAGAGATGTTTGTGTTGTTTTAGTGTAGAGAGATGTTTGTATTGTAATAGTGTAGGGAGATGTTTGAATTGTAATATTGTAGAGAGATGATTGTATTGTAATAGTGTAGAGAGATGTTTGTATTGTAATAGTGTAGGGAGATGTTTGTATTGTAAAGGTGTAGAGGGATGATTGTATTGTAATAGTGTAGGTAGATGTTTGTATTGTAATATTGTAGAGAGATGTTTGAATTGTAATATTGTAGAGAGGTTTGTATTGTAATAGTGTAGAGAGATGTTTGTATTGTAATAGTGTAGAGAGGTTTGTATTGTAATATTGTAGAGAGATGTTTGTATTGTAATAGTGTAGGTAGATGTTTGTATTGTAATAGTGTAGGTAGATGTTTGTATTGTAATAGTGTAGGGAGATGTTTGCATTGTAATAGTGTAGAGATGTAGAGAGATGTTTGTATTGTAATAGTGTAGTATTGTAATAGTGTAGAGAGATGTTTGTATTGTAATATTGTAGAGAGATGTTTGTATTGTAATAGTGTAGATGTGTAGGGAGATGTTTGTATTTGTAGAGAGATGTTTGTATTGTAATAGTGTAGGGAGATGTTTGTATTGTAATAGTGTAGAGAGATGTTTGTATTGTAATATTGTAGAGAGATGTTTGTATTGTAATAGTGTAGAGAGGTTTGTATTGTAATAGTGTAGAGAGGTTTGTATTGTAATAGTGTAGAGAGATGTTTGAATTGTAATAGTGTAGAGAGGTTTGTATTGTAATAGTGTAGAGAGGTTTGTATTGTAATAGTGTAGAGAGATGTTTGAATTGTAATAGTGTAGAGATGTTTGTATTGTAATAGTGTAGAAAGATGTTTGTATCGTAATATTGTTGAGAGATGTTTGTATTGTAATAGTGTTGAGAGATGTTTGTATTGTAATAATGTAGAGAGATGTTTGTATTGTAATATTGTAGAGAGATGTTTGTATTGTAATATTGTAGAGAGATGTTTGTATTGTAATAGTGTAGAGAGATGTTTGTATTGTAATAGTGTAGAGAGGTTTGTATTGTAATATTGTAGAGAGATGTTTGTATTGTAATAGTGTAGGTAGATGTTTGTATTGTAATAGTGTAGGTAGATGTTTGTATTGTAATAGTGTAGGGAGATGTTTGTATTGTAATATTGTAGATAGATGTTTGTATTGTAATAATATAGGTAGATGTTTGTATTGTAATAGCGTAGGTAGATGTTTGTATTGTAATATTGTAGGTAGATGTTTGTATTGTAATAGTGTAGGTAGATGTTTGTATTGTAATAGTGTAGGTAGATGTTTGTATTGTAATAGTGTAGAGATGTTTGTATTGTAATAGTGTAGAGAGATGTTTGTATTGTAATAGTGTAGAGAGATGTTTGTATTGTAATTGTGTAGAGATATGTTTGTATTGTAATAGTGTAGAGAGATGTTTGTATTGTAAAGGTGTAGAGAGATGCATTGTAATAGTGTAGAGATGTTTGTATTGTAATAGTGTAGAGAGGTTTGTATTGTAATAGTGTAGAGAGATGTTTGTATTGTAATAGTGTAGAGAGATGTTTGTATTGTAATAGTGTAGAGAGATGTTTGTATTGTAATTGTGTAGAGATATGTTTGTATTGTAATAGTGTAGAGAGATGTTTGTATTGTAAAGGTGTAGAGAGATGTTTGTATTGTAACAGTATAGAGAGATGTTTGTATTGTAATAGTGTAGATAGATGTTTGTGTTGTTTTAGTGTAGAGAGATGTTTGTGTTGTTTTAGTGTAGAGAGATGTTTGTGTTGTTTTAGTGTAGAGAGATGTTTGTATTGTAATAGTGTAGGGAGATGTTTGAATTGTAATATTGTAGAGAGATGATTGTATTGTAATAGTGTAGAGAGATGTTTGTAATGTAATAGTGTAGGGAGATGTTTGTATTGTAAAGGTGTAGAGGGATGATTGTATTGTAATAGTGTAGGTAGATGTTTGTATTGTAATATTGTAGAGAGATGTTTGAATTGTAATAGTGTAGAGAGATGTTTGTATTGTAATAGTGTAGAGAGATGTTTGTATTGTAATAGTGTAGAGAGATGTTTGTATTGTAATATTAGTGTTTGTATTGTAATAGTGTAGAGAGATGTTTGTATTGTAATAGTGTAGAGAGATGTTTGTATTGTAATAGTGTAGAGAGATGTTTGCATTGTAATAGTGTAGAGATGTTTGTATTGTAATAGTGTAGAGAGATGTTTGTATTGTAATAGTGTAGAGAGGTTTGTATTGTAATAGTGTTGTTTGTATTGTAATAGTGTAGAGAGATGTTTGTATTGTAATAGTGTAGAGAGATGTTTGTATTGTAATTGTGTAGAGATATGTTTGTATTGTAATAGTGTAGAGAGATGTTTGTATTGTAAAGGTGTAGAGAGATGTTTGTATTGTAATAGTATAGAGAGATGTTTGTATTGTAATAGTGTAGATAGATGTTTGTGTTGTTTTAGTGTAGAGAGATGTTTGTGTTGTTTTAGTGTAGAGAGATGTTTGTGTTGTTTTAGTGTAGAGAGATGTTTGTATTGTAATAGTGTAGGGAGATGTTTGAATTGTAATATTGTAGAGAGATGATTGTATTGTAATAGTGTAGAGAGATGTTTGTATTGTAATAGTGTAGGGAGATGTTTGTATTGTAAAGGTGTAGAGGGATGATTGTATTGTAATAGTGTAGGTAGATGTTTGTATTGTAATATTGTAGAGAGATGTTTGAATTGTAATATTGTAGAGAGGTTTGTATTGTAATAGTGTAGAGAGATGTTTGTATTGTAATAGTGTAGAGAGGTTTGTATTGTAATATTGTAGAGAGATGTTTGTATTGTAATAGTGTAGGTAGATGTTTGTATTGTAATAGTGTAGGTAGATGTTTGTATTGTAATAGTGTAGGGAGATGTTTGTATTGTAATATTGTAGAGAGATGTTTGTATTGTAATAATATAGGTAGATGTTTGTATTGTAATAGCGTAGGTAGATGTTTGTATTGTAATATTGTAGGTAGATGTTTGTATTGTAATAGTGTAGGTAGATGTTTGTATTGTAATAGTGTAGGTAGATGTTTGTATTGTAATAGTGTAGGTAGATGTTTGTATTGTAATAGTGTAGGGAGATGTTTGTATTGTAATATTGTAGAGAGATGTTTGTATTGTAATAGTGTAGGTAGATGTTTGTATTGTAATAGTGTAGGTAGATGATGGTATTGTAATATTGTAGGTAGATGATTGTATTGTAATAGTGTAGGGAGATGTTTGTATTGTAATAGTGTAGAGAGTTGTTTGAATTGTAATAGTGTAGGTAGATTTTTGTATTGTAATAGTGTAGAGAGATGTTTGTATTGTAATAGTGTAGGGAGATGTTTGTATTGTAATAGTGTAGAGAGATGTTTGTATTGTAATATTGTAGAGAGATGTTTGTATGGTAATAGTGTAGAGAGGTTTGTATTGTAATAGTGTAGAGAGGTTTGTATTGTAATAGTGTAGAGAGATGTTTGTATTGTAATATTGTAGAGAGATGTTTGTATTGTAATAGTGTAGAGAGGTTTGTATTGTAATAGTGTAGAGAGGTTTGTATTGTAATAGTGTAGAGAGATGTTTGAATTGTAATAGTGTAGAGAGGTTTGTATTGTAATAGTGTAGAGAGGTTTGTATTGTAATAGTGTAGAGAGATGTTTGAATTGTAGTAGTGTAGAGATGTTTGTATTGTAATAGTGTAGAAAGATGTTTGTATCGTAATATTGTTGAGAGATGTTTGTATTGTAATAGTGTTGAGAGATGTTTGTATTGTAATAATGTAGAGAGATGTTTGTATTGTAATATTGTAGAGAGATGTTTGTATTGTAATATTGTAGAGAGATGTTTGTATTGTAATAGTGTAGAGAGATGTTTGTATTGTAATAGTGTAGAGAGATGTTTGTATTGTAATAGTGTAGAGAGTTGTTTGTATTGTAATAGTGTAGAGAGATGTTTGTATTGTAATAGTGTAGAGATGTTTGTATTGTAATAGTGTAGAGAGATGTTTGTATTGTAATAGTGTAGAGAGATGTTTGTATTGTAATAGTGTAGAGAGATGTTTGTATTGTAATAGTGTAGAGAGATGTTTGTATTGTAATAGTGTAGAGAGATGTTTGTATTGTAATAGTGTAGAGATGTTTGTATTGTAATAGTGTAGAGAGATGTTTGTATTGTAATAGTGTAGAGAGGTTTGTATTGTAATAGTGTAGAGAGATGTTTGTATTGTAATAGTGTAGAGATGTTTGTATTGTAATAGTGTAGAGAGATGTTTGTATTGTAATAGTGTAGAGAGATGTTTGTATTGTAATTGTAGAGATATGTTTGTATTGTAATAGTGTAGAGAGATGTTTGTATTGTAAAGGTGTAGAGAGATGCTTGTATTGTAATAGTATAGAGAGATGTTTGTATTGTAATAGTGTAGATAGATGTTTGTGTTGTATTAGTGTAGAGAGATGTTTGTGTTGTTTTAGTGTAGAGAGATGTTTGTGTTGTTTTAGTGTAGAGAGATGTTTGTATTGTAATAGTGTAGGGATATGTTTGAATTGTAATATTGTAGAGAGATGATTGTATTGTAATAGTGTAGGGAGATGTTTGAATTGTAATATTGTAGAGAGATGTTTGTATTGTAATAGTGTAGGGAGATGTTTGTATTGTAAAGGTGTAGAGGGATGATTGTATTGTAATAGTGTAGGTAGATGTTTGTATTGTAATATTGTAGAGAGATGTTTGAATTGTAATATTGTAGAGAGGTTTGTATTGTAATAGTGTAGAGAGATGTTTGTATTGTAATAGTGTAGAGAGGTTTGTATTGTAATATTGTAGAGAGATGTTTGTATTGTAATAGTGTAGGTAGATGTTTGTATTGTAATAGTGTAGGTAGATGTTTGTATTGTAATAGTGTAGGGAGATGTTTGTATTGTAATATTGTAGAGAGATGTTTGTATTGTAATAATGTAGGTAGATGTTTGTATTGTAAAGGTGTAGAGGGATGTTTGTATTGTAATAATGTAGGTAGATGTTTGTATTGTAATAGTGTAGAGAGATGTTTGTATTGTAATAGTGTAGGTAGATGTTTGTATTGTAATAGTGTAGGTAGATGTTTGTATTGTAATATTGTAGGTAGATGATTGTATTGTAATAGTGTAGGGAGATGTTTGTATTGTAATAGTGTAGAGAGTTGTTTGAATTGTAATAGTGTAGGTAGATGTTTGTATTGTAATAGTGTAGAGAGATGTTTGTATTGTAATATTGTAGAGAGATGTTTGTATTGTAATAGTGTAGAGAGGTTTGTAATGTAATAGTGTAGAGAGTTGTTTGAATTGTAATAGTGTAGGTAGATGTTTGTATTGTAATATTGTAGAGAGATGTTTGTATTGTAATAGTGTAGAGAGTTGTTTGAATTGTAATAATGTAGGGAGATGTTTGTATTGTAATAGTGTAGAGAGATGTTTGTATTGTAATAGTGTAGGGAGATGTTTGTATTGTAATAGTGTAGAGATATGTTTGTATTGTAATAGTGTAGAGAGATGTTTGTATTGTAATAGTGTAGAGATGTTTGTATTGTAATAGTGTAGAGAGGTTTGTATTGTAATAGTGTAGAGAGATGTTTGAATTGTAATAATGTAGAGAGGTTTGTATTGTAATAGTGTAGAGAGGTTTGTATTGTAATAGTGTAGAGAGATGTTTGTATTGTAATAGTGTAGAGAGGTTTGTATTGTAATAGTGTAGAGAGATGTTTGTATTGTAATAGTGTAGAGAGATGTTTGTATTGTAATAGTGTAGAGAGACGTTTGAATTGTAATAGTGTAGAGAGGTTTGTATTGTAATAGTGTAGAGAGGTTTGTATTGTAATAGTGTAGAGAGATGTTTGAATTGTAATAGTGTAGAGAGATGTTTGTATTGTAATTTTGTAGGGAGATGTTTGTATTGTAATAGTGTAGAGAGATGTTTGTATTGTAATAGTGTAGAGAGATGTTTGTATTGTAATAGTGTAGAGAGATGTTTGTATTGTTATAGTGTAGAGAGATGTTTGTATTGTAATTTTGTAGGGAGATGTCCCGGCACTATGCATACAGTATGGCATGATGAGACTACACCTCATACAGTATGGCATGATGAGACTACACCTCATGCACTATGGCATGATGAGACTATACCTCATACAGTATGGCATGATGAGACTATACCTCATACAGTATGGCATGATGAGACTACACCTCATACACTATGGCATGATGAGACTACACCTCATACACTATGGCATGATAAGACTACACCTCATACACTATGAGACACACCTCATACACTATGGCATGATAAGACTACACCTCATACACTATGGCATGATGAACTACTACACCTCATACACACTATGACTTTATGAGACTACACCTCATACAGTATGGCATGATGAGACTACACCTCATACACTATGGCATGATAAGACTACACCTCATACACTATGGCATGATGAAACTACACCTCATACAGGATGCTTTGTGTCACAGGCCATACATATTCCTTAAATCGCTGTTAGTTATTGCTCTACTTTGTTACTGCTGAGGACGGTTGGATGGCCGGTCTCCAGTGGTCAGTTTAGCCCCGGGGCAGGGCGGCAGGCAGGGGGAATGAGATGTTAAATGGTTCCGCAAACAATTTGATTATGCCATTTAATTCCTGTCATATAGATCTCACTGGATGGCACGCTTGCTGATGCACTAATTTCTCTACTGAGTCTCTCTCTTGCTCTCTCTCTCTCTCTTTCTGTGTACAGCAGTATAGTGCTGAGTCTGACCCGCTGACCGCACCACGCCATACACCAGCCCCTGGAATATAGCGGTTTCTCTGTAGACCTGTAGACTCCAGATCAATAGTGACTCCTTCCTCAGAGTTTATGAACCACACGTCTGTCTCCACTGTCCAGCCCCAAAACTCTGCTACACCCACTGTTCACTGCATTCACTGCCCAGCACCGGAACTTCACTGCCCAGCCCCGGAGCTTCACTGCCCAGCCCCGGAGCTTCACTGCCCAGCCCCGGAGCTTCACTGCCCAGCCCCGGAGCTTCACTGCCCAGCCCCGGAGCTTCACTGCCCAGCCCCGGCGCTTCACTGTCCAGCTCCAGAGCTCCTGGAGCCCTGCTACACCCACTGTCCACTGCCCAGCCCTGGACCTCTAGCCTTGCCCCAAATCTGTTTGTGCTGCACAGCCAACCTCCTATTATGCCAAGCAGGATCTAGGATCCCACAGGTTCCCACTGGGTCTAGTTTTTAGACAAATGCTGGTGAGACCTCTGACTGGTTGCAGAGTAGACACACTGGTATAGGCTAGGCCTCCTTGTCCCTCCTTGTGTTGAGTTTAAATGTAGCATGGAGAGTTGGGGGTTAACCATTAACATGAAGACAGACTGTCCTATAGTTTACAGACAGACTGAAAAATGAGGAATGAACACAGAGCTCTCAGGCAGTCACAGTTGCCTAGTTCCCAAAATTAACATTTCAATTCAAAACCAATAATAACACATTGTGTGTTAGCTGAATGAACTCTAACAGCAAGGGGAAGGCGATACCTCCTGTTCGTTCTCTGTAAATGAAACAGCTCCTTCATCCCAACTCCCTCAGTCCATCTAAAAAGGCCACACAGCTAACAATACCCAGGAATCACCCTCACTAATATCAAGCTCTGCATGGAGAGCATGTTTCTCCCTCCACCCGGGTTCTACCAAAGACTGGGCTTTCTTTTAGAACAGGGAAATATTGTGTTTTCTGTGTAACATTATATTTGTTGTCTTTATCTATTTGGGGATGTGTTTCGTTTAGTTTTGATCCCAACTGCATTACCAGTGGACCACATCAGCACTGCTTGGTTGTCATTGGTTACAAGGCAGCTGTAGTGGTTGAGCTAACTACATGATGTTTGTTTCATTGCTTACTTCTCTGTGGGCAGTTTTACATGAATAGTTTTATGTCATTCCCACCTTTTTATTGACTTTTAAGACAGGTGGCACTTCACTGACCTAATTGTCCTGTTTCTCTAGTGTATATGAGTCTGTGTGTTTCACTTCATAGACAGCCCCCTGATATGCTCAGTGACAGATGATCCCGGCACAAATGAACACTATGTGCAGTTTTTTTTGGTGCAACTTGGCTCCTGAAAAAGGATTTGGAGCCAAACTGTGAGACCCTGCCAAGAACATGTCACAGTAGGCCTTTGCTGCATGGCTCTCTACTCCCTTTTACCAGAGAGCACATTACCTATCTGGGAGGTGAGGGGAAGGAACATGGGGCAATTTCAAGAGAGAGTAGTGGCTATTTCTATTGAGGCAGGGAGGTCTGAGAGGCTGTCTCTGCTCAGAGTGATGCTAGAGGTAAGGTGTGTTTATCCTGAGTGAGCGACTCCTCAGATGGCCTTCAGTAGACTGTCAAGAGGAGACTTGCCCCAGTGTGTTAAAGTCATGAGGCTGATGTTTCACTTCTTCTCCATGATACTACATAGGCCAGGCCATCCATGGCACCAAACAGAGCAGAGACTCACACAGGATACACAGGATGGCCAATTAAAGAGGATATGATGCATGTACACACACAGAGATACACATACACACACGGATAGAGATAGAGATATAGTTCACGATACTATACTGTGTACAAGGTGGAGTGCTTCATTTAGGGTTGTGTTGTTTATCTAGTAGTGATGACATCACCACTCCCTCCACCACAGAGGTGGGCTGCTCCCTCCACTAATAAGACACTGCTGGGACCAGCCACCCCCTTAGGTTGTCAATGAGTCTGTCTTGATCTGAGGATTAGGCCATTCCAATTACAGCCTGGTGCCTGGAGGTTTGTCAGGCATCGATGTGGACGCCCGTCCTGTCGATGCATATTCCAGGACCTTGTTGAGTGATAGGCGCCAGCCTGGGTTTTTATGCCAGGATACACTTACAGTACTGTGTGTGTGTGTGTGTGTGTGTGTGTTTGCGTGTGTGTGTGTGTGTGTGTTCATGCTTAGTGGATGTCTCTACTGCATCATAGTTGATACCCTATCTGTCAGTCCATCCTGTATGGTCTAAGCTAGCTGCCCATGTTCTAGTCTACAGTGTAGAATATATGCTGTGACTCAGAGTGTAACAGGTTCACCAGCTCAGCCCGTAACTTAAATCACCCTCTACTATCATTGCCTTGGAGGTTTACACCCACAGAGTGCTGGGTCATGTGGCACATGTTAGATACTTAATATTCACCACCTGGTGTTATTTACATGCCATTAAATGTGAGATGGGAGCTGCTGGCTCGGCGCTGCAACTGAAACATTGTTACTTTGTACACACATCAGTATGAGGTGTAGAATAAGATATGTGTTTGTCAGGGAGAGACATTTCTGTGTCTTGAAGGAGAGTTAATTAAGGCATTTGTTTTTGTAACCATCTCACAAACTTCCAATAAGTTTTCCTCCATGTACAGTATTTGATAGCAACATGACTGGTTTAGGCCTAGGTGGTGTAATGCTATCCGAGGGAGATGTTAGAAGCCTGTAATTAAATATGAATGGTGTTCTGTTCACTGCCCGGTCAGTTTGTTTGATTGAGTGCTGAACTGGGAGGAAAAAGCTCTTCAAATCAGTTTGTTCGTGTCATTCTACACCCCTATCAACAGCCCCTGACAGACAGGGAATCTCGGTGTTCCCTTATGTTTGAATGGGCGGACAGGATTGAAGGAATCACCTGTATTCAAAGTTAATGGATTTGAAATAACCCACGAGGCCTGGGATTTAATAATGAGAGCTGGATTAACGAAATGAAAAAAGGGGAACCTCCCTCTGCGTCAGCCTGGCTCACATTGCCTGACAACATTTTCAAATTACATGGCGGAGCAGATAATTCACTTATTCTGAGTAATTGGGTGCTGACCAGGGTTAATATGTTTGGTGTCATTAAATGGAAATGTTCTGTTGTAAGTGGAACTGTATGATACATGGAGCTGTTTCAATAGATCTCTGAGCTCTGTTAGAGTTCTCTCTCTCTCTACTGCCGGCTAGCTAGCTGGGGTCCTGTTTTATTTGAGGCAACTTAAGAATGAATTCTGCTCCGAGGCAAAAGATCGGGACAGTTATATTCAGGTCTGTTTGGTGCCCGGCTGAATGAAATGACCTTTAAGATAAAGCGAATCTCTTGAGCAAGTCAGGTGAAGAAAGGAGAGACAGATGGATTGAAAGGAACTTTTTAAATACAGCCAGTGTCAGAGGGCTGGTAGCCATGGGTAGTTAAAAGACTGTTGGTCACTGTTAACCCCTCTCTGCCATCATCACAGTGTTATAGAGGAGGAGCTGGTCAGTGTGGACACTCCTTATTTTGATACCAAGGGAGATTGACCAGCAGGGAATCACTTCTCTCAATCCCTCATGTTTTCTTTTTTTGTTTAAATATAAACTGTCAGAGGAAGGTCTTGATGATCCCTTGCTTACTTGCTAAATGATTTTGTGTGGAAAATCGAACTAACAGAGATGAAGCAGGGTTTTCTGTTTTCTGGAGGCCAGTTAATGAACTTGCTCCTTCAACCTCCATTCAGATGGCAACGTCCTGTAATTAGTTCTTCCCACAAAGCAGAGCTATTTTCTTTGGATCGGTCAACTTGAATTCCTCCTAACTCTACTGGAGGAGAATGCCTTCATTGCCGTGGCTTCAGGAGAGGCCCCTTAACCTGCATTTTCTCACTGATACGCTGTAACACTCGAAAACCTTAACCGAATGTGAAAAAATGAGAACCATTAAAATCCTGAAGAATGTGGTAATACAGTCAGTTCAGGGAACAACAAAACAAACACTCTGGTTGGTTGGTTCATTACTGGTTGTCTGGTTGTTGTTGTTGTGCCAGTCTGGTGTCTTTGGGCAGTGCCAACCCCAACTTGCCAACACACTGTTTCACTGCCACTAACAAAAGGCTGGCTAACTTTCAGGGACTTTTTTAGAAGTTAATCATGTACCCTAGAGTGGCGCGACACAGAAACACTGGTGTTTCTAAACCTTCCCCTGCAGCTCTGCCCATAATTGGCTCTCCAACTGACTGCCTCTGCTTCCTGTCAGCGTTATATCTGTGTTCACACCAACACCGGCCCAACTGCCCAGCATGCGAAGACATTTGTTCCTCTGGAAACATGGCCGCTGGTTTGATCTCTGGACTGTGAAAGCAAAGAGGCCGGTGTCTAACAATAGTTATATGCATGGGGAGGATTTTAGAGGCTGCGCTCATATAGGGAGGATTATACAGGCTACACTCACATGGGGAATATTTTAGAGGCTGCAATTGTATAGTGAGGATTTTAGAGGCTGCACTCACTGCCTTGAGTTGGAAGTTGGGTAGAAAACTTGCTTCCTGCCTCACTTGCTCTCAGTGTAGAGCTTATTACAATGGCCATGTTACATTTTTATATTTCTGTTTTACTTATCAGATTTAGCATTTCAACTAATGTTGTTTTTAGGTAACAAAATTATATATATCATTTTGAAAAGCGTATACTGTAATCTCAATTGCTTTATTCTAAATTGTGAGAAGGGTACATTAACTCAGCGGCATCTCTATTTGTTATGAAGTGGCCAGGGTGTTTGTTAATTTGGTGTAAATGTATATATTTCTCAACAGTATGTCAGCCTAGTTTATTTTTTCACCCGTAAAAGCACACCTTCAATTAAGTGTTTTCAAAGCATTATTAAACACCCCTCAGTGTTGGTAAATCTATGCTTGGAATGAATAATTACATACAATCTTTTGTTGTGAGCTTGGAAGAACAAGTACACGTTTTCATATAATGAGCAACTTATCATAATGAACAGATTGGTCGGTGTATGAGAGGGAGGCAAGCAGCGATGTAGAGCGGAAGAGAATGTGATTTTGATATCGACACATGCACAGGGAATCTGACATCAAAATTGGAAATGTACAGACGCTGCTGACACCTCTATGTGTGGAGAGAGGCTCTTCCTGTGCAGCTGTCAAACAACACCTCTGAGTCCCAGCCAGCCAAGCAGGCAGCCAGCCAGCCAGCCAAGCAGCCAGCCAGCCAGCCAGCCAGCCAAGCAGCCAGCCAGCCATCCAGCCAAGCAGCCAGCCAGCCAGCCAAGAAGCCAGCCAGCCAGCCAAGCAGCCAGCCAGCCAGCCAAGCAGCCAGCACCCATAGAACTATACAGACTTTCATATCATTATCAGCACCTCTGCCTCACTAATTATATTGCAGTGAAAATTAGACTTGCATGCATTGGAATTTGTTTTGCTAGTTTTCATTAGAAGAAGTTGTGATGTTGGCTTGTTAGCTCATTTTCAGTGTGCGGTATGTCAAGACACCTATTCTTGGAAAACACAATTTGCCCTGCCAGCTTGGAGTAATGTAATGGAAAAATGCTAAGTACACGCTTCCATTAAGTACAACCTTTGAAACATCAGTTTGAAACATTTGAGTTTGTGGAATTTATTTTAATTTCTCTTGTTTCACTTACCTAAATAAAAAAATGCTCAGGCTTTAAAAAGCACATTATGAGATTGAAGTTTGACTGGTCATATATTCACCTTTTCTGATTGATGATGCATTTACCAATAGCAGGTCTAACAGCTTTGAACATCATATTGTGTGTTTATTGGTCTTTTGAGGCAGACCAAAAGTCTTCTGACAGATATCTAAGCCAGGTACACAGAGAGAATGCTCATGTTGCAGCTGCCTCGCCACATGTTTGTAATGGACACCCTTTGTAATGCAGAACCCAACCAGCCCTCTTCACTGTACTGAACATTTCCTTTCAATATGACTGAAACCTTTCTCTGACTGTTCTCCCATTCATAGTGATGTTAGATTTGTTTGGGATTTTTTGTAAACCACACACTGATGAACATCCTGCCTCTAGAACATTTAAATTATAACCGTTCTATTTGGTTCACTTGCTGTGCTCTCTTTTTAAAGCAATGTTTGTTTTTGGGCGTCCAAATATATTATTGTAACCATGTCATTACTGCAATCAGGCATTTTTCTTTTGAAATTACTTTGTATTTAAATGTTGACTTTTTTTGTGGATTTAAAATTGATAATCCTTGTAACCGTTCATACTGCAGATGAACCTCTAAATTAATAAGCACTACATGGTTTTATGTAATACTGCATTACAAACATTTTTATTACAGTGTCTTAAAGTATTCTTAATTCTTGAATATTTATTTGAATGTTTCTAATACAATGGAGAAACGAATACTGTAAGTCTATTTGTAATATCATATACTGATATTTAAAGCGTCTTGTAAATAAATACAAATGTGTGTTATATGAATAGCAAACATTTGAAAATCCAACTACACTGAATACAGGGAAAGATATGAATAGCAGAGAGAGAGGGGAGGGGTCCCTAACATTGTCAGGAGAACATGAACAAGCATCTCCATCATAAATAGCAGTGGGCTGATGCTAAATATTGACCATGTGACTGCAGCGTGGGTTTCTGGTGACAGACTGTAGGCGTTTTGTTTTGTTCTGTCAGCATGTGGTTGTAACTGAACTGTAAACAATGTTATTATTTACTGCACTATGCTGCTGCTCAAAGCATTCGACCAACCACCCAACTCTCCCCTCCCACCCACCTACCCAGTCACAAGAACAGAGGCTAAGCCAAATTGACGTTGCGTTATCTTAAAGGCAGTGAAAACAATATACGGCCAGCTCATCCATAAGTCATGTCTTTTATGCAGCCGGGAGCAGCAGTATGACTGAGTCCCAGCTCTGGAGCCCCGAAAAAGGCTTCTTTATGAATGGCAGCAGAAAGTCTGTGAATGATAACGGTCATTAATGTGACCATTGAGGGTCACCACATTCATGCTACATATCAAATCCCTGTGAATGAGATCAGTTCCCTCCTGTCAGTGCCCATTACATCCGTCCGACAGCCTCAGAGAGCAGCCCCAGAGAGCAGCCCCAGAGAGCAGCCCCAGGGAGCAGCCTCAGAGAGCAGCCCCAGAGAGCAGCCCCAGAGAGCAGCCCCAGAGAGCAGCCCCAGAGAGCAGCCTCAGATCAGCCACCTAGTCCAGCCACCTAGTCCAGCCTATAGGCCAGCCACAGCCTCACAGCCAGCCCAGACATTAGCATTAGAAAATAAGCAATCAGCTGAGGGGGACATATCCAAACTTTGGTCATTATAGGCATACTGAGAATATTGTGCATGTGATATAATATGATATATCAACAACTAACAAAACACTTGTGCACACACACATGCATATAATTTTGGGTCCTGTGTGGCGCAGTTGATAGAGCATGGCACTTTGACACTTTGGTTTGATTCCTACAGGGTACAAGAACAAATGAAAATGTTTCACCTCACTACTTACTGTAAGTCGCTCTGGATAAGAGTGTCTGGTAAACGTATATAATATGAGTTGGTAAATTTGATATTTAATTCATTTCATTTTCTATAAATATTAATGTACATGTTTAATATCACCAGTATAAATAGTAGTTGTCATTATTAAACTGAAAATAAGCATCTTAGGTAAGTATACTTTGTTTTCCAGGAAGGTTTATTTTCTAAGGAACTAAACTCTCCTTGAGACTGCATTGAAAATAGACTCCACTCCTGCTTGACTTGCCTTCGCATAGAAAATGGCATTGTACCTTTCTGTGACTTTGGAAAATAATTGAGTTAAAACACTCAATAAAACATTAATTAGTTTAGCCGTCTGGTGCAGATAACATAAAACCCTATGTAATTCATATTGATTAGAATATGCACATTGAATGTAACCTCTTAAGACAAGTTTCCTTTATTAAGTAGACACAAAGCTCAGGTCATTATTCGTACAAAAAGGATCACTTTAGATTTTATCATTCACATAAAAAGGTTTGATTGGATTTTTTTCTGAGGAAGCTTGGACAATCTATTTTAGTTTGATTGTATTACCTATTAATTAGTTTGTATATTGAGTTGAACAGGCCTTATTGATTCGAGGTGCATTCATTTGCATTGCAAAATGTCCTCTTAATCCAATATAATCTCATCCTTAGCCAAACATGGCAGAATGCCTTTTAGAGCCACTCTTGTTCTTTGTCTGGAAATGCATTCTGCTTGTTTCAAACTGTCTGGTTTTATAACTTTGAATGTGCAATGAGTAAATGAATAGTTTCATTCCAAAACGCTATATATCTATTTTCAGAAATGTTGTTAAGTATGTTGTTATTGTTTTAAGAAATTATGAAAGAGATTGGTGTGTTTTTTCAATATCTTGTTCAATGACAGACATATATTTGTTTCAAATATATAACTTGATTATTTAATTTCAGACAGACAAATAATTTCTCTGAGAGGGAGCCAGATATATAACATTTTGAAAAGAAGGTTCAACTCAATATACAAACTAATTTATAGGTAATACAATCAAAGTTTTTTTCAAAATGTTATATATCTGGCTCACTCTCAGAGAAATAAATGGCACTGCTAGGTTTTACACAATCAAATGTAAACCATTAAAAAAAATAAAGACATGTACAAATTATACATTTGACATCAATATTAAAAATAACAATACAATAAATCATTCAATACAGTAATATGAGATCTTTATGTAAAATATGAACATTTGACATTTTAGTCATTTAGCAAATGCTCTTATCCAGAGCAACTTACAGTAAGTGCATTCATCTTAAAATAGTTAAGTGACACAACCACTATTATGATATTATCACAGTCAAATATACAGGATACAAACATTCCATTCCAGCTAAACAATGCATATAGCACTTTCACATTTTCACATACACATCTAAATTCTATGAATAAAAAAAAATCAGAGAACAGAAATATTTTATACACACATGAAGGTACCCAAAAGCAATCATTTCTAATGAAAAAACACAAATGTGAAACATTGGTGGATATAGCATTTTTCAAAAAACACTTCACATACAAAAATACAAATCTCTTTCATCCTCAAATGTTATGTATGTGCTGTATATTTAGTAAAACAAAACATGCTGAACATTTATCACATTGACAATCGTAGGTTGTGTATTGAAAATATCACAGTGTAAGCTAATGATATGGCAGGGTACTGTCCTGTCCTGTGGTGGTGGTGTGAGTTGTTCCAGTAAGTGATTGGCACTTGTAGAGGGGCGTGTAAATGTGCTTGTGAACTCCTGGAGCCTGAACAGTCATGTCATACATGACACGAATCAACACTGGAGGCGTCAAACAAACCCTCTGTTCCTCCCAACACACACACACACACACACACACACACACACACACACACACACACACACACACACACACACACACACACACACACACACACACACACACACACATGGGCACACACACACACACACACACGCACACACGCACAAGCATAACAATTCTCTCACCTGAACTCTAATGGGCCACCTCTGGGACCAGGATTCTCAGCTGGCTGTTGCATTACTGTCAGGGTGACACAGAGTAGCTGCAAAGAAAGGCCCCAAAGGGCACGTTTAAGAATGGGAATTAAGTTAAAAAGGACCACTGCACAACAAAACCTAATGACAGAAATAGAAATGACAATGAGGAGGAGGAGGAGGGTGGCAGAGATAACAGGTTAGGTTAGATCTCCAGTAGTCTGTTGTTTCTGTCTTGTTCTTGGAGCTAGTTTGAGAGTCCTTGAGAGCAGCTGCAATCAACCAACCTCTGAAATGTTCAATGATGTGAACATGTGCCTATGTGGAAAATGGCTCTGTCTGTCTGTATACAGTGTGTGTCAGGAGTTTGTCAGTGCTGATCCTATGGCTTTGGGGGTTAGAGAGAGAGAGAGAGAGAGAGAGAGAGAGAGAGAGAGAGAGAGAGAGAGAGAGAGAGAGAGAGAGAGAGAGAGAGAGAGAGAGAGAGAGAGAGAGAGAGAGAGAGAGAGAGAGAGAGAGAGAGAGAGAGAGAGAGAGACAGACAGACAGACAGACAGACAGACAGACAGACAGACAGACAGACAGACAGACAGACAGACAGACAGACAGACAGACAGACCGAGAGAGAGAAGGGGGGGTAGATTACTGTCTCAGAGGGATACAGTGGGTCTGGGAAGTCATCAGATTGCCAGTCGGACATTAAAACCAGGTTTCCTGTAGTGTAAAGTTCTCACAGTGTGTACGCACACGCACGCGCACACACGCACACACGCACACACACACACACACACACACACACACACACACACACACACACACACACACACACACACACACACACACACACACACACACACACACACACTCCCGTAACGGGGTTCTCAGAGAGTGTGTACGCCTGGTAAATCCAACACACAGGGCAGAGAGTCACCACCACTAACACAGGATCAAACATCTTCAGTGGGGCCTGACATTAACCATGAGGCAGGATTACACTGGCTTTATCAGGTCTGGTGTGGTTCTCTGCCCTGCCATATCTACAGAGGAGACTGTTGATATACTGCGGATGAAGAGGCCCAAAACCCTAAATAAGAGCTTTGTTCATTAAGGTTAGTAGTTAGTGTCCAAAGAACTGTAAATAATAGTACCGTTTTTCTTCTTCCATGTACTGTTATTGTTGCCTTAAAAAATGTATAATCATCGTTGTCAAAATCCAAGGGTATTATTATAATTAAAATTGCTAATTGCCTTTTCAACATGCTCCACAAGTTGATGTTTTTTCTACTGGTAATATTGGTTAAGCTCTCTCTCATACACACATGCAGTACGTAGTAACTAAACTATGCGTGGTGAGTCAGAGGGAGAGCGTACTACAGCAGGAGAGACAGGTCTGTCGTGACAGATAGATTTACCTCACCCCTCTAGCTGTCTCAGTGACTGTTATTTCCCTCAGTCATATCCCCTGACAGAGTTCCTATCGGTCTGTCTGCCACTATTGTGAAGGATAAAGAGAAAGGATGTGGGTGGCAGCGGTAGGGAAATGACTGAATAGTGTCATCAATGGGTCCATTTCTTTACTGAGAGAAATGTGTCAGTCTAATCATCATACTGTGGATTTTAGCCCACTGCTACTGTAGTGCTTAAGCATTTCCTATTGTGAGGGTTCATCTGTGATTATCCTTCAGTGACAAAGGAGTCATGTGCTGCCTGGCGTACAGGACGACCATGACCAGAGATGTAACACTACAGTCAAAGACAGTACACTCAGTATTTGGTATGATATTTGTTACAATTATTTACTGGAATTTCATGGTAGAAATTATTAGACTTTTAACATAATTTAGATATTTGTCAATTTCTGTCATGCCATAGTTTTTTATGTTTTCTGAATGAACCGAGAGTTAAAATATTACAATGGTCATGTGAAATGTAGTGAAACCAAATGATTTTATTTGACCTACATGTTGTGTGTCAAAACTATTGAACATTGTCAAACAATGTCAAAGTATTATACCACCCTAGTTTCAATATTCACTCTTCATATTCTTATTCAAATATTTAAAAGTAGCAGCTGTGTTGTTATCATGCACCATGGCTATTAGCTATCAGAGCAGTCACAGTTTAATTTCTAATGCCACTGTTCCCCATGGGACTGTACAGCCCCCAGTACACACACACACACACACACACACACACACACACACACACACACACACACACACACACACACACACACACACACACACACACACACACACACACACACACACACACACACACACACACACACACCCACACAGAAACACACACCCACACAGAAACACCCACCCACACAGAAACACACACCCACACAGAAACACACCCACACAGAAACACACACCCACACAGAAACACACACCCACACAGAAACACACACCCCTCCTACTAAACCTGAGACATCCTTTATTCCACACTTCACATGCAGACTCACTCCAGCTTTACTGGGCTGGCCTGTCGTAAACAGGACTGAATCTCTTTTTACTCAGATGTAGCCTTGGGGCTTCCAGACTAAAGGCTGGTTGTAAGGGTGACCTTACCAGGTGACAACACTGTTAATAATGTGTAAAACCATGTAAAAGTCTCAAGGGCAGATTGTGTATTAGTATCAGTCCTAACTGCCATTCCCTCCCTTCGCTTGTTCCTAAATGAATGTCATTGCATTCATACTGTACATTTAACTGAGAAGGTGGTTGTGAAAAGCCTTGGAGAACAAAATTGATCTTCAGCACCCCTGGAGCTTAGAAATGTACATTCATGACCCTGCTAGCTTCTGATACAGCAGGAGTCCCCCTGTCTAGTGGTTTAATGTAGGATGGAGGATGGATTCTCGAGATTCTGTTTCTTACTGTTATTGAGTGAATTGATGCTTTATTCACACTCAAAGTTTTCAACATAGTCCACTACTGTATGTAAAACTTTATTGGACTCAGAGAAAATAACCCACAAACAACAAAGAAGTGATCATGTTCCCACAAAACAATGAGCCCGAACCAGGTTTAGATGATTCCATCAACACTCTGGTGTCAGGTTTTACTCCTACAGTACCAGTGTCCACACGTGTCCATGTCTACCAGATGCATCCATCATGGTGTGTGCTGACGTGTGCCACAGGCCCCGCTGCCCTGCTCTTTTGAAGAGGGCTCCAGCTAGCGCTCATTTGTATCTCTAGGGAATGTAACAGGGGGGTGTCCAGTAGACTGCAGGGACTCGAGGAATGTGCCACAGCAATACCTTCTAACCAGAGCTGGAGAGCACCCCTGACTCACACATACACACACAAATGTATGTACGCACACACACACACACACAGACACACACACAAACACACACGTACACGAACACGCACACGGATACACACACACACACACACACACATTAACACACATACATTAACATACATTAACACACATTAACACACACACACACACACACACACACACACACACACACACACACACACACACACACACACACACACACACACACACACACACACACACACACACACACACACACAGGCCTTTTCACTGGCCTGTAAAAGCACTGCTGGTACTGCAGCTCTGTCTGAGAGCACAGTACCGTGATGCTGAATGGCCAGGTAGAGCACGCACACCCGCTTTAACAGTCTGGGAAAATTGCAAAGGCACGAGAGAAAGAATGGAAAATGTTTTAATGTATTGGTTGATAAATAATAGTTTTATTAAATTGTTTGTTTCTGTCAACTCTATTTATGCAGTCTGTTGAACTGTTTCATTTAGAAAGTGTTGAAAGAACAGATGCAGCTTACGGAAAATACAATTATTGTACAATGTTGTACATTCTGTAAGTAATGACTAATATGCTGGAGCCAATCCCCGTGTTTAGCTCCTTGCCTGTCGACAATCCCAGTGTTTAGCTCCTTGCCTGTCGACAATCCCAGTGTTTAGCTCCTTGCCTGTCGACAATCCCAGTGTTTAGCTCCTTGCCTGTCGACAATCCCAGTGTTTAGCTCCTTGCCTGTCGACAATCCCAGTGTTTAGCTCCTTGTCTGTCGACAATCCCCATGTTTAGCTCCTTGTCTGTCGACAATCCCAGTGTTTAGCTCCTTGTCTGTCGACAATCCCCGTGTTTAGCTCCTTGCCTGTCGACAATCCCCGTGTTTAGCTCCTTGCCTGTCGACAATCCCAGTGTTTAGCTCCTTGCCTGTCGACAATCCCAGTGTTTAGCTCCTTGCCTGTCGACAATCCCAGTGTTTAGCTCCTTGCCTGTCGACAATCCCCGTGTTTAGCTCCTTGCCTGTCGACAATCCCAGTGTTTAGCTCCTTGCCTGTCGCCAATCCCAGTGTTTAGCTCCTTGCCTGTCGCCAATCCCAGTGTTTAGCTCCTTGCCTGTCGACAATCCCAGTGTTTAGCTCCTTGCCTGTCGACAATCCCCGTGTTTAGCTCCTTGCCTGTCGACAATCCCAGTGTTAAGCTCCTTGCCTGTCGACAATCCCAGTGTTTAGCTCCTTGCCTGTCGACAATCCCAGTGTTTAGCTCCTTGTCTGTCGACAATCCCAGTGTTTAGCTCCTTGCCTGTCGACAATCCCAGTGTTTAGCTCCTTGTCTGTCGACAATCCCAGTGTTTAGCTCCTTGCCTGTCGACAATCCCAGTGTTTAGCTCCTTGCCTGTCGACAATCCCAGTGTTTAGCTCCTTGCCTGTCGACAATCCCAGTGTTTAGCTCCTTGTCTGTCGACAATCCCAGTGTTTAGCTCCTTGCCTGTCGACAATCCCAGTGTTTAGCTCCTTGTCTGTCGACAATCCCAGTGTTTAGCTCCTTGCCTGTCGACAATCCCAGTGTTTAGCTCCTTGCCTGTCGACAATCCCAGTGTTTAGCTCCTTGCCTGTCGACAATCCAAGTGTTTAGCTCCTTGCCTGTCGACAATCCCCGTGTTTAGCTCCTTGCCTGTCGACAATCCCAGTTTTTAGCTCTTTCCTGTCGACAATCCCAGTGTTTAGCTCCTTGTCTGTCGACAATCCCAGTGTTTAGCTCCTTGCCTGTCGACAATCCCAGTGTTTAGCTCCTTGCCTGTCGACAATCCCAGTGTTTAGCTCCTTGCCTGTCGACAATCCCAGTGTTTAGCTCCTTGCCTGTCGACAATCCCAGTGTTTAGCTCCTTGTCTGTCGACAATCCCCGTGTTTAGCTCCTTGTCTGTCGACAATCCCAGTGTTTAGCTCCTTGTCTGTCGACAATCCCCGTGTTTAGCTCCTTGCCTGTCGACAATCCCCGTGTTTAGCTCCTTGCCTGTCAACAATCCCAGTGTTTAGCTCCTTGCCTGTCGACAATCCTAGTGTTTAGCTCCTTGCCTGTCGACAATCCCAGTGTTTAGCTCCTTGCCTGTCGACAATCCCCGTGTTTAGCTCCTTGCCTGTCGACAATCCCAGTGTTTAGCTCCTTGCCTGTCGCCAATCCCAGTGTTTAGCTCCTTGCCTGTTGCCAATCCCAGTGTTTAGCTCCTTGCCTGTCGACAATCCTCGTGTTTAGCTCCTTGCCTGTCGAAAATCCCAGTGTTTAGCTCCTTGCCTGTCGACAATCCCAGTGTTTAGCTCCTTGCCTGTCGACAATACCAGTGTTTAGCTCCTTGCCTGTCGACAATCCCAGTGTTTAGCTCCTTGCCTGTCGACAATCCCAGTGTTTAGCTCCTTGCCTGACGACAATCCCAGTGTTTAGCTCCCTGCCTGTCGACAATCCCAGTGTTTAGCTCCTTGCCTGTCGACAATCCCAGTGTTTAGCTCCTTGCCTGTCGACAATACCAGTGTTTAGCTCCTTGCCTGTCGACAATCCCAGTGTTTAGCTCCTTGCCTGTCGACAATCCCAGTGTTTAGCTCCTTGCCTGACGACAATCCCAGTGTTTAGCTCCCTGCCTGTCGACAATCCCAGTGTTTAGCTCCTTGCCTGTCGACAATCCCCGTGTTTAGCTCCTTGCCTGTCGACAATCCCAGTGTTTAGCTCCTTGCCTGTCGCTACCTGTGCCACCGGACACAAAGTGATTTATCAACAAGGTAAACAGCTTATGAATGAGGCCTAAGCTTTAGTTATACAGTTTACAGAGTTAGAGTAACCACAGGAGGTTTGTATACACACACGTCCTACAGGCTACCGTTCTAGAGATCACAGGGTCATATCCTCATCGCATGGAGGGAAATTTCTCAATGTCTTAATTGTAAGCCTTTCAGATGAATTCTGCATGTGTGTAACAGTGTGCACACTGGCTGTGTAAACGCTTCAGGGTGACAGACGCTGAGACATTTTTAAACAATTTTAGGCCAGCGTGCAGAGCAGAGTGGAGTGGGGAGATTGTTTACATGAGTACCTGCCTCTTTTCAACACCGTGGTCCCTTCGCCCCGGTGGAGGCAGGCAGTCACTGAGACAGAAATGGATGGCTAGATGCCTCAGGGTAGTGTTGACTGTGACTGAAACACACTCTGAGAACAAGAGAGGACAATAATAACATTTTCAGGATGAAAAGGGGACTCGAGTTACTATCACTACACTGCTACAATACTCTGACAAATGTTACAGTAGGCCTAATGTAAGCAGGTATTTTATATGACTTCTTCTGTTCTTAATCATTTCCACATATCAGCTTGAATGATCTTAGTTGAGTTAGTGCTCCTAAATAAATGAGCGTCTATATACAAGCTGTCATTCTTGACTACTCAACCACTAAAGGTTTTATCTGCCACCCTGTACCCTTCCCTGTGAAATGAGATTCAGTGTGTGCTGTGAGGTTTGGTTCCCAGGGCCAGCTGTGTACTATAGAGCTGGTCCTGTGAGAGACCTGTGTGTGTTTAAATGCCCAGGGCTAGGCAGTGGCAGCTATTGGCTAATGATTGACCAGTTAGAGCTGCCTGCCATGTCTGCCTGCAGGGAGGAAAGACAGAATTCTGCCTCCAGTATGTGTTAGGAAGAGAGATGAGAGAGAGAACGAGAGAGGTGGAGGAGAGGAAAGAACACTGAAGGAAGCTTTGTGGTTTTGGAATGTTGATGTAGTGCCACACAATATGCTTCAGATGAATACATTTTGTTGTATATGTGTAATGATGTAGTTCTGACCACAGAAAAGTATATTCTGGTATAACCTAGGCATTACAATTACAGAGGTTACAAACAATTACAAATAAAACATGAATAAAAATAAAAGTATTTTATTTTGTGGGTACATTTTCAGTGCCGAGTATCAAAATGACTACTCTAAAATGTTATGTTTCTCTGTGAAAAATGAAAACAAATGCAAAGATAAAAAAATTTGGGACCCACATTTAAAAGTTGCTAAATATTTTTAGTTTGACATTTGCTAACGCGAAAATAGGGTGTTGTTTTGCATTGCTGTGCGATGCTGTGGTATTTTCACAGTGTATTTATCTGCATACAGGCAGCAGACGATACTGGGATACTTTAACAGTGTATTTATCTGCATACAGGCAGCAGACGATGCTGGGATACTTTCACAGTGTATTTATCTGCATACAGGCAGCAGACGATACTGGGATACTTTCACAGTGTATTCATCTGCATACAGGCAGCAGACGATGCTGGGGTACTTTCACAGTGTATTCATCTGCATACAGGCAGCAGACGATGCTGGGGTACTTTCACAGTGTATTCATCTGCATACAGGCGATGAGAGAGTGAAGAGAGAGAGGCTGGGGATGAGAGAGTGAAGAGAGGCTGGAGAAGAGAGAGTGAAGAGAGAGTGAGGCTAGGGATGAGAGAGTGAAGAGAGGCTGGAGAAGAGAGAATGAAGAGAGAGAGAGGCTGGGGATGAGAGAGTAAATAGAGGCTGGAGAAAAGAGAGTGAAGAGAGAGAGAGGCTGGGAATGAGAGAGTGAAGAGAGGATGGAGAAGAGAGGGTGAAGAGAGAGAGGGGCTGGGGATGAGAGCGTGAAGAGAGGCTGGGGATGAGAGAGTAAAGAGAGGCTGGAGAAGGGAGAGTGAAGAGAGATAGAGACTGGTGATGAGAGAGTGAAGAGAGGCTTGAGAAGAGAGAGTGAAGAGAGAGAGAGGCTGGGGATGAGAGAGTGAATAGAGGCTGGAGAAAAGAGAGTGAAGAGAGAGAGAGGCTGGAGAAGAGAAAGTGAAGTGAGAGAGAGGCTGGGTATGAGAGCGTGAAGAGATGCTGGAGAAGAGAGAGTGAGTCAGCCCTGGGTGTGGCGGCACGGGCACATTACAAGTCTTGTATACTGTAAAAAATAAGTGTCTTTCCCGAGGAAAATCCTACATCTATGTTAAAGATGAATCTTAGATCCAAGGACATGTTCCCATGTTAAGGCGTTATGGGTTAAATCAACAGGCATGAACAAATATCTGCCGTCCACTATGCAAACAGAGCGATGGAGCTCCCCCGATTAATGGTCTGTTGTAATGGCTGATGTGACCTGGGAGGGAGAGAGGTTAGTTAGAGTATCAGGTCTTCTAACCTATTTTTCACTCATTTGGAAAGACGTCATTGAGTTACATTAGCAGGCAACCGCTCCAGAAAACAGTTTGAAATGTCTGACTTTGGTACAGTGGGCTAATTTCTTGAATGCTGTGGATTTGTTGAATACAGCTGTCTCAATTGAGCACTGTCACAGAGCTGTCTTTCTCGGGCATGTAAATAGTTGGGAGAGGGTGATAAAATACATGATGACTCTGAAATGGATGCAGAGAGGAAACATGCTTCCATGTGGTCAATAGAAAGTCAGTACTAATATGATCATTTCTTAGTCAGTAGGTGTGAATCAATTTGTTTTAGAATGACAGGACAATGTCACAAACAGATGTCATCATGCTCCCACATGTTTTATTTTTAATTTTGCATAATGTTGATATGTTTTGTGCATGCTTCTAAGATTACTGTAATAGGTGTAGGTGTATTTAATGTGACTGAATCTCTGCCACTCGGCATACGATACCACATGTCCTGTAGTCAAGATGCATGGAGTCTGTTCACCGACTAATATTGCACTCTGCTTCATTGCTTTCCTTTAATCTTTCGTCCACCCCTCCATTTTGGTAAGTGGTCATCAAAAGGTCAGGGAGGTGAAGTTGTGAAATGGCCTGAGAGGTGGTGACCTATGGCAGGCTGAACATACCTAATGCTACAGCCTGCAGGCCTTCAACTGCCAATACCAGGCTGATTATAACGAATCAGCTCCCTCTTAACACAATAATGTGATCCATTTCTCATTCCGCTGAATAACTAACCCTGGAGATAGGGAGCTGTCTGTGACCTGCAGTTAACCCCTGCCTCGTTATTCATATCAGGGCATGAAAAGAGAGGGATGAGAAGAAAGAAACGGCTCATTTGAGTTCATTAATTTGATAGAAGTGGGGCAGGTAGCCAAGTGGTTAGAGCGTTGGACTAGTAACCGGAAGGTTGCAAGATCTAATCCCTGAGCTGACAAGGTAAAAATCTGTCGTTCTACCCCTGAACAAGGCAGTTAACCCACTGTTCCTAGGCCGTCATTGAAAATAAGAATTTGTTCTTAACTGACTTGCCTGGTTAAATAAAGGTAAAATAACATTTAAAAAAAGAAGTGGGTGGCTCTGCCAAATGTTACTGGTTGGAATGAATGTCATGGGACTTTATGAGGCAGTGGAGGCTGGTAGGAGCTAGGAGCCAGGCAGCCAGTCACTGTGGAGGCTGGTAGGAGCTAGGAGCCAGGCAGCCAATCACTGTGGAGGCTGGTAGGAGCTAGGAGCCAGGCAGCCAATCACTGTGGAGGCTGGTAGGAGCTAGGAGCCAGGCAGCCAATCACTGTGGAGGCTGGTAGGAGCTAGGAGCCAGGCAGCCAGTCCAAGGTCACTGTGGAGGCTGGTAGGAGCTAGGAGCCAGGCAGCCAGTCCAAGGTCACTGTGGAGGCTGGTAGGAGCTAGGAGCCAGGCAGCCAGTCACTGTGGAGGCTGGTAGGAGCTAGGAGCCAGGCAGCCAATCACTGTGGAGGCTGGTAGGAGCTAGGAGCCAGGCAGCCAATCACTGTGGAGGCTGCTAGGAGCTAGGAGCCAGGCAGCCAATCACTGTGGAGGCTGGTAGGAGCTAGGAGCCAGGCAGCCAGTCCAAGGTCACTGTGGAGAATGGTAGGAGCTAGGAGCCAGGCAGCCAGTCACTGTGGAGGCTGATAGGAGCTAGGAGCCAGGCAGCCAGTCACTGTGGAGGCTGGTAGGAGCTAGGAGCCAGGCAGCCAGTCACTGTGGAGGCTGGTAGGAGCTAGGAGCCAGGCAGCCAATCACTGTAGAGGCTGGTAGGAGCTAGGAGCCAGGCAGCCAGTCCAAGGTCACTGTGGAGGCTGGTAGGAGCTAGGAGCCAGGCAGCCAGTCACTGTGGAGGCTGGTAGGAGCTAGGAGCCAGGCAGACAGTCACTGTGGAGGCTGATAGGAGCCAGGCAGCCAGTCACTGTGGAGGCTGGTAGGAGCGTGGAGCCAGGCAGCCAGTCACTGTGGAGACTGGTAAGTGCTAGGAGCCAGTCCCAGGTCACTGTGGAGGCTGGTAGGAGCTAGGAGCCAGGCAGCCAGTCACTGTGGAGGCTGCTAGGAGCTAGGAGCCAGGCAGCCAATCACTGTGGAGGCTGGTAGGAGCTAGGAGCCAGGCAGCCAGTCCAAGGTCACTGTGGAGGCTGATAGGAGCTAGGAGCCAGGCAGCCAGTCACTGTGGAGGCTGGTAGGAGCTAGGAGCCAGGCAGCCATTAACTGTGGAGGCTGATAGGAGCTAGGAGCCAGGCAGCCAGTCACTGTGGAGGTTGGTAGGAGCGTGGAGCAAGGCAGCCAGTCACTGTGGAGGCTGGTAGGAGCTAGGAGCCAGTCCCAGGTCACTGTGGAGGCTGGTAGGATCTAGGAGCCAGGCAGCCAGTCCAAGGTCACTGTGGAGGCTGGTAGGAGCTAGGAGCCAGGCAGCCAGTCACTGTGGAGGCTGCTAGGAGCTAGGAGCCAGGCAGCCAATCACTGTGGAGGCTGGTAGGAGCTAGGAGCCAGGCAGCCAGTCCAAGGTCACTGTAGAGTCTGGTAGGAACTAGGAGCCAGGCAGCCAGTCACTGTGGAGGCTGGTAGGAGCTAGGAGCCAGGCAGCCAATCACTGTGGAGGCTGGTAGGAGCTAGGAGCCAGGCAGCCAGTCCAAGGTCACTGTGGAGCCTGATAGGAGCTAGGAGCCAGGCAGCCAGTCCAAGGTCACTGTGGAGGCTGGTAGGAGCTAGGAGCCAGGCAGCCAGTCACTGTGGAGCCTGATAGGAGCTAGGAGCCAGGCAGCCAGTCACTGTGGAAGCTGGTAGGAGCTAGGAGCCAGGCCGCCAGTCACTGTGGAGCCTGATAGGAGCTAGGAGCCACGCAGCCAATCACTGTGGAGGCTGGTAGGAGCGTGGAGCCAGGCAGCCAATCACTGTGGAGGCTGGTCGGAGCTAGGAGCCAGGCAGCCAATCACTGTGGAGGCTGGTAGGACCTAGGAGCCAGGCAGCCAGTCCCAGGTCACTGTGGAGCCTGATAAGAGCTAGGAGCCAGGCAGCCAGTCACTGTGGAGGATGGTAGGAGCTAGGAGCCAGGCCGCCAGTCACTGTGGAGCCTGATAGGAGCTAGGAGCCAGGCAGCCAGTCACTGTGGAGAGTGGTAGGAGCGTGGAGCCAGGCAGCCAATCACTGTGGAGGCTGGTAGGAGCCAGGCAGCCAATCACTGTGGAGGCTGGTAGGAGCTAGGAGCCAGGCAGCCAGCCTAAGGTCACTGTGGGGGCTGGTAGGAGCTAGGAGCCAGGCAGCCAATCACTGTGGAGGCTGGTAGGAGCTAGGAGCCAGGCAGCCAGTCCCAGGTCACTGTGGAGCCTGATAGGAGCTAGGAGCCAGGCAGCCAGTCACTGTGGAGGCTGGTAGGAGCTAGGAGCCAGGCAGCCAGTCACTGTGGAGCCTGATAGGAGCTAGGAGCCAGGAAGCCAATCACTGTGGAGGCTGGTAGGAGCTAGGAGCCAGGCAGCCAATCACTGTGGAGGCTGGTAGGAGCTAGGAGCCAGGCAGCCAGTCCCAGGTCACTGTGGAGCCTGATAGGAGCTAGAAGCCAGGCAGCCAATCACTGTGGAGGCTGGTAGGAGCTAGGAGCCAGGCAGCCAGTCACTGTGGAGGCTGGTAGGAGCTAGGAGCCAGGCAGCCAGTCCCAGGTCACTGTGGAGCCTGATAGGAGCTAGGAGCCAGGCAGCCAGTCACTGTGGAGGCTGGTAGGAGCTAGGAGCCAGGCAGCCAGTCCCAGGTCACTGTGGAGGCTGGTAGGAGCTAGGAGCCAGGCAGCCAGTCACAGGTCACTGTGGAGGCTGGTAGGAACTAGGAGCCATGCAGCCAGTCCCAGGTCACTGTGGAGGCTGGTTGGAGCTAGGAGCCAGGCAGCCAGTCACAGGTCACTGTGGAGGCTGGTAGGAACTAGGAGCCATGCAGCCAGTCCCAGGTCACTGTAGAGGCTGGTTGGAGCTAGGAGCCAGGCAGCGGCCACTGTGGGACTGTAGCACTGCTTTTCATCCTCAGGACCCCTAATAGGAGTGACAGATGTCTGTTCACCAGCCACCAGCATTTCAGCCAGCATCCCACACATTCACTCATTCAGAACCATCCAACCCAGGCATGGTAACACCACATGCACAGTCTCAGACCTCCTCTCCCCCACAATGCTGCCTATACCTGGGTGTTTGCGCTGTAGTCTCTCTCTGCTGGTTACCATGAGGAAAACACACTCCACCTGCAGGTTCATGGGGTTCACAGGGACATAACAACAGTTCTAATTTAGAAATATGGGGCTAAAGGTTTGGCTGGTGATGACGCTTTCGGCCCTGCTACCTCAAACATAAGGGATCTGTTTAAGAGTTTGAAGAGTTTGGATGGGTTAAATGTACAGCATGTAGACTAGTCACTCCTCTCCTCCATCTTAGTCCCGGCCTGGAGAAATGGAGCCGGGGCTGAGCGGGCTGGATTTCTTCTCTCCTTCCATCTCCATACGGTAACCAGAGGCTGCGGACGGTATCTGTACGGTATCTGTGCCGGTTGGGGCTGACAATAGAAGACCATGGGAGTATCTGACACTGAGGGCAGTGCTTTGAGCTTTACACGATACCCAGTGGACCTTGACTGTCTCTCTGTCCATCCCCCCAGCAGGATGTAACACGGCCATCCATCGCTCTTCATTTATTTACCTGTGGCTTTTTGTAATGTCCACTGTGATGCACCACACCTGACACCCGATATCAGGACCGATTGCTTTCATCTTCTAGAAGTATTGGTCTTAGCTTACCTCACTCTCATCATGTAACTTTAATCAAGTAAATGGATGAATTTAAATGCTGCTAATTTCACCTGGGTAATTGCCCACTGCCTTTAATTCAATTTGATCAAATTTACTGAGAGAAGTCAGGAAAGACAGTGTAAAGACCTGGATGAAAGATGGATGTTTTTTCAGATACCAGAAATAGTATTCTATTTTTGTGTTTCCCGACTGATATTGTGAAGAAATATTAAATAAATATATTTCTTAAATGTACATTATATTATTTCACATTAGTGCAGACTGCAGAGTATTTTTTCAAAGCAGACAGCACATA
>NC_092152.1:74255809-74258309 GCF_045791955.1 Oncorhynchus clarkii lewisi | reverse complement strand
TCCTGGTCTACAGAGATATATTCCTCCTGGTCTACAGAGATATATTCCTCCTGGTCTACAGAGATGTATTCCTCCTGGTCTACAGAGATGTATCCCTTCTGGTCTACAGAGATGCATTCCTCCTGGTCTACAGAGATATATTCCTCCTGGTCTACAGAGATGTATTCCTCCTGGTCTACAGCAATGTATTCCTCCTAGTCTACATAGATGTATTCCTCCTGGTCTACAGAGATATATTCCTCCTGGTCTACAGAGATGTATTCCTCCTGGTCTACAGAGATGTATTCCTCCTAGTCTACAGAGATGTATTCCTCCTGATCTACAGAGATGTATTCCTCCTAGTCTACAGAGATGTATTCCTCCTGGTCTACATAGATGTATTCCTCCTGGTCTACAGAGATGTATTCCTCCTGGTCTACAGAGATGCATTCCTCCTGTTCTAAAGAGATGTATTCCTCCTGGTCTACAGAGATGTATTCCTCCTGGTCTACAGAGATGTATTCCTCCTGGTCTACAGAGATATATTCCTCCTGGTCTACAGAGATGTATTCCTCCTGGTCTACAGATATATATTCCTGGTCTACAGATATGTATTCCTCCTGGTCTACAGATATATATTCCTCCTGGTCTACAGAGATGTATTCCTCCTGGTCTACAGAGATGTATTCCTCCTGGTCTACAGAGATGTATTCCTCCTAGTCTACAGAGATGTATTCCTCCTGGTCTACAGAGATGTATTCCTCCTGGTCTACAGAGATATATTCCTCTTGGTCTACAGAGATGTATTCTTCTTGGTCTACAGAGATATATTCCTCCTGGTCTACAGAGATGTATTCCTCCTGGTCTACAGAGATATATTCCTCCTGGTCTACAGAGATGTATTCCTCCTAGTCTACAGAGATGTATTCCTCCTGGTCTGCAGAGATGTATTCCTCCTAGTCTACAGAGATGTATTCCTCCTGGTCTACAGAGATATATTCCTCCTGGTCTACAGAGATGTATTCCTCCTGGTCTACAGAGATGTATTCCTCCTAGTCTACAGAGATGTATTCCTCCTGGTCTACAGAGATGTATTCCTCCTGGTCTACAGAGCTGTATTCCTCCTGGTCTACAGAGATGTATTCCTCCTAGTCTACAGAGATGTATTCCTCCTGGTCTGCAGTCTTTAGGGACTCGTTTTAATTAGTCTGTTTGGATTTGATATTCAAAACTATGAGGTTGCACAGTGTGACTGACTGGGTTTGAATCCAGGTCTCCTTTCACCACAAGACTGTGTTATTAAAGCTGCGTTAGGAGGCTGTTTCTCTGGGTTGTGTGTGTTTGTGTGTGGCCACCTCTCACCCTCCACTCCACTCTGGTCTCCATGATCAATATGGTGAGCTAGTGGTTATCACCAGTCACTGGGACACTGAGACCCACACCAAACCACCCTGGCCTTTTAGAGCCCAGGCTCTGTCTCTCTGTCTCCCAGCACCAGGCGACAGCTGAACCTTCCATCTGTCTCTGATTAATGTGTTGGACGTCCATTTTTACACCAGTACAATGCCCCTGTATGAATTTGATCAGTGTACAGTGACACATGGCCATTCTCTTCCTGCTAAGAGCCTTCATTGTTTCAGCCCAGCGCTTGTCACTACGTCACTGCCCTGGCAGAGCTGGTCACAATCAGTTGTTCAGAAATACAGTATGTATAAATGTGACTCTAGCTGCTCAGTGACATTATTGTCTGTAGACAATAGATCAACAAATGTTTATTTTGTCAATGAATACTAGGTACACATATAACTTGTTACCATTCAATTTGAGTAGAATAATCTTTATACTAAGCTTTGTTTGTATTGTTTATATTGGTGTTGGTCATAAACCCTACTCATACACACTGTTCTGCAGGAGGTTTGTGTGTTGATTGTTCTTAGCACTCTCCTGATGTTTGTACAAACAAACTATAAATAGAGCGAGAGAGAGAGACTGATGGAGAGCACAAGAGAGAGAGATGGAGAGCTAGAGAGAGCGAGATGGAGAGAGAGCGATGGATAGCTAGAGAGAGGGAGATGGAGAGCTAGAGAGAGAGAGGGAGATAGAGAGCTAGAGAGAGAGAAATGGAGAGCTAGAGAGAGAGAGAGAGATGGAGAGCTTGAGAGAGAGAGATAGAGAGATAGAGAGAGATGGAGAGCTAGAGAGAGCGAGATGGAGAGCTAGAGAGAGAGAGAGATGGAGAGCTAGAGAGAGAGAGATAGAGAGATAGAGAGAGAGAGAGAGAGATGGAGAGCTAGAGAGAGAGAGAGAGATGGAGAGCTAGAGAGAGAGAGATGGAGAGTGCGAGAGAGAGAGATGAAGAGCTAAAGATAGAGAGATGGAGAGCTAGAGAGAGAGAGATGGAGAGCTAGAGAGAGAAATGGAAAGCTAGAGATAGAGAGATGGAGAGCTAGAGAGAGAGAGATGGAGAGCTAAAGATAGAGAGATGGAGAGCTAGAGAGAGAGAGATGGAGAGCTAGAGAGA